>NC_079540.1:9384595-9682095 GCF_003711565.1 Takifugu flavidus
TAACAATGAGGAAGCGTCAAGCAGCAGCAAAATAACGAAAGCTTCACAGGTTGAGATAGACGGCCTGTGAATGAACGAAGTGCATTTGTGCGTTTTCTCGGAGGGCTGTGGAACGACAGGCCCGGTGATGTCCAGGTATTCTCTGCTGCTGTTATCATAAGAAGAACAAACCATCCAACGGAAGAAAGGATTTCAGGGACCAAACTGCTAATATCGTCATACTGAGAGCAAATGAGCCTGAAAGAGTCCTCATAAAACTATGAAGTTCAACCTCTTTAGACACACCAGATGAGTTCATGTCCACCCTCATTCTGCCCCACCCCTCCTCCCCACTGCACCGCCACCACCTTTGAGGCCAGGGGCGGCTTGGCTGCACTGGTAATCCTTCAATGAATGTGGGTCACTGAGCGGGCTTTGGCTTCATCATTCGCTAAGGGGACAGACAGCAGGGTTGTGACCTCAGTTCAGTGTGCATGCACACACACACACACACACACGGAGACAAAGACCCAAACACAGGGATGACACCACAACACGTAGACAGACAAAAAACAAGACAATGGAGGGATGAGCAGCAGACAGTCAAAAATGGTGGCTGAAGGCCACAAAACCAAAAACCAGAATACATCTGTGATCAGAATTATTATCAAACTGGTGAAATGAATAATTCTGCATTTCAGGTTGCACTAAAATGATTTTCAAATTGTAATAATGAGTATTTATACTAATGAGACGAGCTCAGATTTAGTAACTCCATTTAATATAAAACAGGAAGCAAAAATCACAGCATTATTAAATCCTTGTTCCACATATAGAGGCAAAACTGACACTGATTTTCATATATTACATACCGCGCGTCTGTCTTGATGCTTTGCCCCAAATAGGACTTTTAATGAGAATGAATGAACGAAAAACACACAAACTAGACCGTTAAGATGTGAAGTGACTGCGGAAGGAGACGGAGAGAATGTTGCGAGTGCTGACAGGCTGCTAGATAGCTGATAAAATACATCTAACAAGCAGAGGCTTAATCAAGTTTAAAGGATTAAATCTGCCACAAGCACATGCCAAAATATCAGAGTCCTAATTAAGGTGCACCTCATTCAAATTTACCCTCTACATCATTAATATTCTCCATCAAGCCGGCTGCTCTATCTAAGCGCAAGCAGGCAATCATAAAATATTCATGAATTATTAATCTGCCTACAGAAAAAAACAAACAGTACCAACCTGGGGAGCGTGACACACTGCTGAGAACGGCGAGGTTTCTGCCCCATGGTGAGTCCCTCCGCACTTCAACGCTCCACAAGCAGCGGAGCGTCAGTCATTTCTCAGCAGAATAGTGTTTCACTGAGATAAGATGGGGCTGATGATGTGACTGTGGGGAGGACTTATCTCAAGCCAACATATCAGAACTCGCCGTCATGTTTTCTGACAGGAATAAAACTTTTGGGAGCCAAGAAAAAAAAAAAGACCTTCTGGCTCACACACTTCTCTGGAAAATGTTCCAAGTGGGGAAAATGTATGCTGATGGGATGGAATGGAATGACGATGTCGTCACCGCCGCCCACTTCACATTTCAACATCATACTTTGCATTTTCTGGACCTTTTAAATTCCTTGATTCTGACTAAGACGGGAAAGGCGGAGAGGAGGAGGAGATATACAATGATTCCAAGTGGCTCCACAAGAATCATCTTCAACTTAATCTCCATATATGAAGCAAAATAGTGAGGATTTCTTTTTAATATTCATACTTTTGCCCTTTCCCCTTGCATGTGTTCCCAGCGCCGCTCTGAATTCCCCCCTCCGCTGGCTGCTGACCTTGAACGACAGCTGCCTGTGAAGTAGGTAAAGTGCAAAGTCAATATGAGCCCACAAAGCTGGTTAAGTATTAAATGGGGGGGATGATGACGCAGCCTTTCTTCAGACAAAAGCTTAACGGTGAGCGTCGGAATATGTGCAGTCAGATTTTAATGGAACACTTTATAGCAATATTGACTTGCATTAAAAACCCCGCACACCATATTAAAAGAGGCTGTACTTGTGATTTTAGCAGGATAATCTCCTGTCTGGTAGAAAAGGGAGCACTTACGTGCTAGATACAATGTTGGAGTCCACTCGGTACCGTATGTCATTGTGTAGAGAAAAAAAACTCAAGTGCAACAAAAAATCCCCTTCAAAAGTGAAACAAGGAAGTGAAAATAATGAAATAAAGTCAGAAATCACCAAGGGGGGGTAATCAAAACAGGTTTAGTTGATATAGGCGAGTACAAAAGTTGTATTTTAACAAAGTTCTCCACACTGAATGATGGATCCGCTCATCAGAGCTTGGCTGCTGGATTCAACTGAAATCTATTGCAGCCAATCGACACAATTGAACGAAAAACACGATCAATGTGTGTGTGGGAGCTAGTCCAGGCACCTATCCTGCAAGCTGCCCTCTGGCTACCGCATTCCTACAAAAGGCAACAGGTTCAAAGGTCAAGAGGCAAGACCAGCCCTGATGCTCCTCCGCAGCTTTAGCTCTGGGAAAGCATGTATTCATGTGTGAGTGAGTGTGTGTCTGTGTGTGGTGTGGCGCGTGGATGCTTTGTGTTCGCGAGATGAGGTAATCGAGATAAAACATGTCGATTTATAGAACGTCCAGGAATGGATAGATATTTCCAGCATTCCCTCCTGATCTGCTAGCAGCTGCTCTGACACGTGTGTGCATTCCTGAGTCTGCAGCGTCTCCCCACGAGGCATCGCTGCCTGTGGAAACCAAGCACCGATTCCAGCATGATGCATATAGAGAGTGCACGTACTGCTTACATTAGATAAAGAAAGAGCAGGACCAACAAAAATTAAAGAGGTTGCTGAATCACAAGGGTTAAAAACCCATTAAGGGGATTGGTTTCACCGTGCTGCCAGCTGCCGCCAGAGAATTGTAAAATCTAAGCAAAAATCGGGAAGGTAATCTTGTTATCAGCGTTCACTGGGACATCCAGCCAAAACGCCACAGGTGGGAAATGTGAGACTATGAATTCAATTAAATGTATAAGTAAACTTGTAGTAGGAAAATCAGCTTTAGCTTTGTGGTGCCGGCCTCCACGCTGGGATCTGACTGACAGGGCCGGACTTCCAACAACACAGATGGCGTCACGGGAAACAGCCTTCCCAGGATCCCAGGTTGAGTCAATCACTTTGATTCAAGAGTCCAACAAAATGAAAGCTAACTAAATGCTAACTGGCTGTTCACCTTGGCTTAACATACGTCTCACGTACGTGATCACCAGTGCCCAGCTTTCATCAGGCCTTTGTTCCACTCTTTCACCTGCATCTCCACATCTCTGTCAACTAGTCTGAATATTTTAAGGTCTCCGTCACTCTTTGGCTGCTCTGGTGATTGAAAGAGAGGGGGTGTGACTCTAAAGCCAGGTTGTATTGTGTAGTATTAGCGCTAGAGATGAAAACTACAGTAGATTTAACCCCCCCCTCAAAAAAAAAATATCAAAAGTTCAACATGTAGCCGCGAGCCCAGAGCTGTCTCACACCTCATTCCCGGCAGAACGCCGGGGTCACCTCCCCTGGGAAACCAAAGTGGGCTGTTCAAAGAGCGTCCGATAATGGGCGGCATGTCTCTCTCTCCAGGTGACACTGAGCTAAAGTCATCCAAAGGAGCTGGAGAGGGAGTAAAGGCTTGAGGGGGAGAGCAGGGAATGATGACAAATGGACAGACAAGTGCTTGCTTGTGAAGTTTGTCAGCGCTCCCTTTTGGGGGGCATTGGCAGCGTGTACGTAAGGAGCTGTTGGAGGTTCACGCCAAGTTCAAGGAAAAAGACTTCCTCTCTCAACCCTGCGACATGTGTTTGGAAAAAAAAATTCCTTACTTCGCCCCTGACTGATCCTGTGGAAATATGTGCGTGGCCTCTGCCTTCACCTCCGCATGTACGGGGAACAATGTGGACGAGTGCTGTTATCACATGCCCGGCTTTATCCAGGCTTTAATGGAGGCACAGGTTGATAAATGTACGCCGCACTGATGTCACTCACAGGAAAGCGAAGCTGACAGCGTGTAATCCACTATGTAAACATCAAATGCTGTCCACAACATTAAAACATACCAAGCACTCATGTGCAGTTGTTGTTCCCAGGGGGAGCATTAATTACCACCTTAATGAAATGGATTCCTCCCAAATTAGAGGTAATTAACTGTACCTGGGGGCTTGGTGGGAAAGGTGGCGCTAGAAAAGAGGCCATAATTAACGCACTATGACGGAGTTATTCACAGGTAAATCACCTTATAATAAAAGATGCAGCCTGTTTAAGCAGCTTTAGCACGTGCCTCTTGTCATGACAAGGTCAACCCCAGCTCTGATGCCAATTTCACAAACCCCCCCCCCCCACAATCAACTTTCACTCCATGTGCAGCGAGCACAGGGTGCACGGCAAACGTGTTCCTGCAGATCCTGGTACAGGCTGCAGCGCTCCCACAGAGGGAGGCAGGAAGGTGGCGGGGGGATGAATTCCTTTCTAGGAAAAGAGAGAAACGTGAAGGAGGGGGAGTCCAAGGAGCTAATAGACTGACTGGAGATCTTTTTGAAGGAGAGGAGCCAAAGAGAAAGACATAAAATATGTGCTCACTTTTCCACCTACTTTCATTTTAATGGCAGTGATATAAAGTAGCACAAACACACAAACAGTCATGGGCTGTGTTTGAGGAGCCAGAGTCCTCGCAAGACAAAAAAGCTCTATCAGCTCTTTAAAAATATCAAAACACAAAGTAAAAGTTTAACTGGCACACGCTTGATGCTTTATATACGATAGACCTGCCATCCCAGCAGCAATCTGTGGCTTTCTCTCATAAACAAGACACACAATGTCCCAGGACCAATAAATAATCCCGCCAGTCCTTTTTTTTTAAAGCTTCCTTTAAAACTGTGGCAGGAATGACTTCAGCTTGGCTCAGAGACACTTTTGACTGTACAATTTACACCGCCGACTGCGCTTCATACAAATATCTTCTCAGTTGCATTGGCTAATTTCCACTAAAAGGCCAGTGCGCAATCGATTACGCGAAAGAGCGGAACGAAACGGATGGCGGGTTTTTGCTTTTCTGAAACACATGCTTTAAAGTCTACGGTTAGTTTTACTGCCAATGATTAGAGGTCAGAGTACAGCTGGCGGAGGAAGGCGTTCACGCCTCCTCTCAGCTGGACCGAACACACGCTGCGCGTCAAAGCGTGAGAAAAGACGCGCGTCCGCTGGATGCGACCGAGCGTCGGTGCGTAAAGGTCCCCAAGCCACCTCCAACCCCACCTGCCCTCCCCCGTGAAGCCCCCAAACACCGACTTACTTGTCATACTCCGCGTTGTCCTTGTCGCACCGCGCGTCCTTGTGCTTCTGCCAGTCTTTGCCGTGCTTGCAGGTGGTGAGCAGCACCACGTCCTCCGCGTTATGGACGTGGTGTAAGGCATTCCTGGTGTCCGAGCCGATGCCCGTCAGGTAGCGCTTCCCCTTGAACACCAGCATGTATTTTCTAAAAGGCGGGATGGAGTTGTACTTGAGGTACCCCCTTTCCCCGCCGGTCCTCGGATGCTCCTTGGAGAAGAGGGGGATGGAAACGTCGAAGTTGGGTCGGAAGTTGTCGGTGCTGATGCTGGCTTTGGCCAGCATGGCCTGACCGATGTCAAAGCCCAGGTCTTCCGTGTAGTCCGGCCACGTTCCCGAGTACAGGTTAAAGATGAGATGGTTCCTGCCGTCGTTCCACAGAGGCAGGTTCTGGACCTTGGTTTTCATGTTGTGGACGTACTGAGGGGACAGCTGGTCCCGGTCCAAAGTGTCCAAACTCAGGACAAAAAGACACGCTTGTCCGGGGTCTGAGGTGTAAAATCTGGACCCCTCGATCGTGGATAGAATGTTCTGATAACTCTCTGAGATCTTCTCCCCTTTCTGCTGCGGGTAAACGTAAACTTTGAATCCATCCTTCCGACACAGAGAGAGATCGAAGCAGGAGTGCATCCGGCACCGCTTGCTTTTGTAAACGCTCGTGTTGATGTCCCGCTTCTGTCTGGGAGAAATGTGCAGGTTGTACTCCTCCGTGTCGCTCTGATCCCAGGGCACGAAGAGATGTAAAGGGTCCGAGAAGTGGGGCCAGGGCTGCTCGGGTCGGTGCCCGCTCCGGCTGCGGTCATGCCGGCTCCTGCTCGCCGCTGGAAGTTGAACTGCACCGAGGTAAAAGAGCAGCGCTAGACACGCACTGGCGGAGAGCAGGATCAGGTAACGTTTTTTGGCCTGCATGTGTCCAAGAAAAGGGGGCGAGTTGTTCAGGAATAAGAAAGGTAAAGTGGCCTGAAGTTAGGGTCTCAACCCCGGCTACACCACTCCATCCTCCGGCGGCCACCAAGGATCCCCAACCCCCCTTCAGCGTAATCGGTTCCCAAATCCAGCAATTGATCCAGTGCATGTGGGCGATTTTACAAGTCGTGTCCCGTCCCCCCTCTTCTGTAGACTTTGACCATGTCGCGCAGCGCCTACAGTACCGACACAGATCCGACCTGGCCCGGACCCTCCCGGACACAAATCACATGCAGCGCGGTTCTCATTCAGGCTGGCGGTGTGGGACCAGAGACCGGGTTAGAATGCGTCCGCCAGCCGCCCGGGGCGGGGGGGGGGGACTCGCTCTCTCCCCGCCTCAACAGCGGCAGGGGTCCCTGAGGCTCTCCCAGTCGGAAAGGTATGCCCCGTTTGGATGTGAAACTCGCCACTGACCGCACGGGCTGAGGACCGCGGAGAGCACGCCGCGCTCGGACCCAAAAGCGGCGGGGCGAATGACTCCAAGTCCCCCTCCTTCAACGCTCCGTGGCCCCGGTAAAAGAGAAGCAGGAGAGCCCGGAGGAGACGTCGCAGCGCCGGGGTAGTTCAGCGGCTCAACCGGACGGATTCCTGCATTTCTCTGATTATTTCATACCAATAAAGACCTCGTCGGTGGCCGACGAAGGAGCCAGGCAGCGGCTGAAGTTGTGCGCTTGAGGCAGCGGAGGCGAGCGCTGCTCTCAGACCGGGTTAGCGGCTCAGAAGAACGCTTCAAATAAGCCCAATTCTTCGGTCCCAGTGTCCAATTACGAGTGCTCAGTTGTTCCGATTGTTAGTCGGTAACATTCCAATCCCGACACGACGGCAGCTGACGTGACGTCCCAGCGACGGTTCCGGCTGCGCTGATTGGTCGTGCGTGGCAGCGTAAAGGGCGGGACTTCGGGGGAACCAGCCAATCAGAGGAGACCTCTGCATGTGCAAATTATCTAATTGTGAATCAGTTTCAAGTTTAGACACTTAAGAGTGAGAGCAACGAAATCAAGGCTGCTGGCTTCGGTTCTGTTGTTTAAAAAAGCCGCATTCTGTAACGAATCTGAAGCACCTGGTCCAGATCATTTAGCAGGAGCTGTAAATTGGAGTGTAATGTTTACCCGTTGAACTTGTGCCACAGTCGTGCACATTTATGAGGACGGACAGAAACACGTTTTGTGGGATTCGTGTATGAAAGTCTTTTTAAGAGCGTCATATAAAAATATTTTTGAAGAATATACCTTCTCTCTAACAACCTAAAACAATGATCTCATTCACAGCTCATCCTCACAAGTAGCAGCAACAACGAGTCCAATTTAACTCCTCACCAGCACATTTTAAATTTCCATGGATTGCATTGTTAATGGAACCAAAAGGGCTGCAGGTTTGTAGCGTCCCTGTGAAGAACATCGCAGCTTCTAAAGAAGCAAGCATCCGCATAACCTGGTAACGCTGATATCCCAGCAATGGACACCTGCTGCAAATAATGACTTTATTGCCAGTTTGTGTAAAATGCCAAATGTAATTGAGATGTATGGGGTCGGTTAATGAGAACAGGTCGTTAAAAGTCAATCCCTGACCAGTTTTGCTCTGTGTCTACTTAGAAGTCCAAGTCATGAGCAGAAGCCGCCTGTGTGATGAGCAAATTAATAGCAGAGCAGCACCTCTTGCTGAGTGTCACCATGCCACATAAACCCACATAATCCCACCACCGCCATGTGGTGGAACAACACTTGGGCTGGGTGAAGAGGCCATTCTCGTTTTTTAGCGGTCAATTAGCTCAAAAAGAGGGTCGCTAATTAGCTGGGATGTCTGGGAGACAGGCCAGTAAGCATCCCCTGTCTGGTCATTGCTGCTGGGTGGTCTGTTCCAGGGGGCTGCTCCTGTCCTCATACTTATCAGGCTGACTCCAGTGCCAAGCAGTGCATAAAGGAAAGTTTTGTTGATATGTCAGATGCGAAAGTAGTTTGTCCGGTCTTCAATAAAAAAAATTCTTTCCCATAAGTTCTTCATGAAGAAGTTTAAAAATAAAGCCTGCTGAGTCCCTCTGACTTCTTCTGTTATTGTTCCTATTTGGGAGAATTTGCTCTTAATTGTACAAAACTCTAAAACAGAGTTATTTCTCATGTCTTATCTACCTAAAGGCAGCCTGGGCAGCATTTTATTGCTTATTATATCATTTACCGCCGCCATAAAGGGCACTTTATTGCATTTTGATCAGGCAACCTAGAAGACATTTTTCTGCTGAAAGGATACCCTGGAGCTTATAATACCAAGTTGTACGTGATCCTGTAAAAGCAACTTATTTATCAGGTTTCATATTATAAAAAGGTCAATGAAGAGGGCCCAATAATGCGTCTTAGACACTGGAAATACAACCCAGAGGGAATTTTTGTCTGCAAACTTTTGTCTGCAAGAGGGATGTTGGAAGGAAGGGCATCACAGTGTTTTCACAACCCCCCCAGGTCACCAGTGGAGGGCAGCTGTGATGTTTTTAACATATGTATTACATTCTAAATGTGTCAGGGGCTGTTGGTGGGGGGAGGTCCAGCAGAGACGCAGCGAGGCGCGTCAGACACACACAGTTATGCCAGCTGTGTTGGGACATTTCGAGTGTGGTGTCTGCATAGCAGTGGTGAATGCTGGGAGTCTTTCCAGTGACCTTTGCCTCACATCGCATCTTCCTCCTTTGCTTGGGTACATTTCCAATATTTCCACTCCAGAAAAGAAACATTCCCCCTCTTCAATCGGCGATTGGTGTCTCTTCTTCTTCAGAGGACAGCAGCTTGTCTGAGGTGTGAGGCGATGAGGAGTCCCAGCCAGCTGTGAAACCAGAAATCAAACAGTTGGGCCAGAAATAGAGGAGAGTGTTGGCCTGCTGTGGATTTGTGCATTTCCTCTAAGTTAATTCAGGTGACTACAGACGGGAATTTGACTGAAATGTGCAAATTAAGGTGACCAATTTCTTATCAGAGAAGAAGAAAGAAAAGAAAGCTTCGCCCCAGACAGCAACACCAATGCTTGATATTCAGATTTGGTTTTTACTTGGTGTCTTTCCAACAGCCGAACAACATGAATCAAAACCTAATGAATGCGGATAATATCGGTATTGTGATGTCATTGTGTAAGCAAATATTAGCGCAGTAAGGGAGGTAAGGGAAATTTAATTAGGTGACTAATTTAGATTGTGTAAAAATATACTGTAACCAGCCCTAACGTGTCTGTACAAGCCCATTTTCACAGCAGGTTAGCTTGAACAATCGCTCAAGAGCTGCTTTCTTGTGGTTACTGTAGCAACTCCGGAACAGTCAAAAACACAGGATTTCCAGAAACTCCAGGGTTTTATGGCATCAAGATTGTGACAAGGCCCAGTTCTGGTAAAGTATTCATGCAAATCTGACGATCACTTCCCCTCAGTGACGGCAGCTGTGATAAAGATGTGCAAATTCAGGCCACGGTAAACAAATACCGAAGGCTGGAGGGTAATCTCAGGGTTCAGGGAGTTTGAGGGAAGCGCAAGACAAAACAGCCTTTGAGAGTCTTCAGGCTGCTGCTGATCAGCTGCAGATAAAGTCTGCTTGATGACGTGATCAACTGGACTCCTGGCACGTGTGTGTGTGTGTGTGTGTGTGTGAGAAAGAGAACCCACACAATACTGTCTCTCTTGTGGTGTGTTGTGGTGCTTCTAAAGCACACCGACCAGGTTAGAGCCTGCCAGTGAACAGATCAGCTGTGATCTGGCTTCCATTTTGTGACCCCCCCCCCCCCCTGGAGGAATCACCAGACATCCATTATTTTTATTGGATGTGCAGTCTAGTTCTACGGTCACTGTATAGTTCAGTGGACGTGACCAACAAGTTCTCCGTTGGTCGGTGAAGTTGCAGGCACGGTCTCGCATTTATCAACAAGAATGTGACTGAAGGTCATGAGAGAAAGCTCCCCTAGCTTCACTGGGAGAGAACACAAACAGGCCACGGGACAGTTTGGAACAGCAGAAGATGCTGGGAGAGCAGCAGGACCACAAACACAACAGTCCAGACAGCTCAGCGGGACAGAGGCTGCGAGCATGGACGACAGGTGCCGGAGGACTCGTGGAACACCTGCCAGCTCCGTATAATCCTGAGCCTCTGTGGGCAATTTAAAATTACAGATGATCCAAATCTACAAAAATCCGTTGCAGAAGTTGACTTTAAATGTTGTGGTGCATTCGGAATGAGGGAAAACATTTGTTAGATTTGACTCAAAACCATGAATATTTGCTTGCAGCATCTTAAAATATTCGGCAGGATGCGACCCAACAGTTTCCAGGTGTTTTGACTCCTGAAAGCTTCTTTCTGGAGTCTTTTTTAGTTCTAAAGTTGCTGAGGACAGACATATGGTCCTCATGCCCCAGTGTAAGGCTGGCCTATTGTAAACCTGAGACAGCCAGTCCATGTAGCTGCTTCAGCAAACGGTGCCGTGACAGAGCTAAAAGAGCTAAAAGAGCTAAAGGAGCTAAAAGAGCAACGTGACTGATGCAGCCATGGTGAGTGAGTGGGAGTGGGAGTGGACCTGGACTTTCTGTTCTGACTGCCAGCCTCACACTTTGCTCCAGGCTACTGATTCCTAAATGGTGTAGTCTTGGTTTTTTCTTTATAAAGCTCTTCTCACTCCATGTGTAGAATTTCCGCAGTGATGAGCCGGTTTCTTTATTTATTTAAAGTGACCTTTCAGCCTCCTTAGCAGATATTGCCCTGGGCAAACTGAGCTGGGTTTAAATGGTCGGGGTTGTGGGAGGGAGGCCATCATTTGTTAGCAGTGTGCTGAGCTGAAACTCTGCAGGGTTTTTTTGACCCTGGAATTCTATCGGGATGTGGCAGACAGCATACGGCAAATGAAGCGTTTCAGGTTGGACGTGGTGATAGGGTTTTGTCCTCATTAAAACGGAATCCCTGCTACGGCCGCCTCATTTGTTATCCACCACGATTCTTTCAAGGTGGAGTTTTTTGATTTGGAGGATTTAGATGGTGAAAGGCACCTGAAGCCACGAGTGGGGGGAAAAGGAAAGCTGCAAAAAGGACAACTGAAAATCGTCTCGAAGAAACTGAAATTAAAGAGCTGGAATCTTTCTTGGGTTTTATGAGCTCAATATCTCTTTTTGCTTGAGTATTTTTCTGAACGTTTTAGACTTGTGTCATTTTAAAAAAATGCTTTAGATCACACTTTTGAGCACCATCGACTTCATTGTTCAAATCCTAAGGTCGCAGAATAATGTACCTGTGTTTATTTGGCCTGAAGAAGGAATAAAAAGAAGATTCCTCTGGATACGTGGCTCTAAACACCTGCTCTTGAGCACACTTGTGGCTAAATGTGCCCATGATTTGATGCAAAGGCCCCACTTAAAGGCGTTGGAGGAACATGACTGTCAGTCTCATTAACTCTACTGTGCTATTATAGGAATCACATCATTCAATGAAGCTCAGAGGAATATCGTTGCCACAGAAAGTGCTGATGCTGCAGTGGGACCAGCATGGCTGGTTCCACTATGATGGGATTTTGCATTCATTCAGAGATTCTCTAATTCCCTCAGGGAGTCTAGAGCATTATAATCCACTTAATTTACAATTAACCAGGCAAGCCACACTCATATGCAGTCAAACATGGATGGAGCTGCTGAAGCTGGGAGTCAGACATTATAGTTTGATATGTATTGTACATAGCCTTAATTTAGGACACATTAATATATGCTGCAGATTCCTGGTGCATCTATGATCCTGGTCCATCTCTGAGGATGTGCAGCGATGAAGCTCAGCTGTGCAGGGTGAATGTTAATGTTTTAACCCGCCTGTCAAAGATCAGAGCAGCTCCTGCCCCAGTTGGCCCTTTGAACTAAAACCCAGTTTCCTCCGTATCTATGTGTGCTCTGACTACATCTGCAGGATTCGTCCGCAGCGTGTTTGTGTTGGAGCGGGATTATTCAGCATCACGGTAAGGTGATCACAGATCCTGTAGCTAAAGCTACAGCTAAGCCTGAAGCGATGCAGAGTCATTAGATGCTGCTCTGTCCCACAGAGATCTTCCAGCTGCCTCTCTCTGCTCATGCTGTTCCACACTCACGTGAAAAGTCAGCGATGGGATCTCAAAGCCCCACCTATGGAGCCTTGTGAAACGTGCTCGGTTGAAATGGTTTCAACTTGAGTGACGGCAGAGCAGAACAGCTGGGCCATGTGAGCGCCGAGAGGTCTTCTCTGCAGCTAATGCAGCTAAAGGTGCAGGACCTTTAAGGCTGTTCAGGGAGTTTCCAGAGAAAAGCACAGTTTTAAGAGGAGAAATGAGCTTTTGGAATGACTGGAGGGGGACGTGATCAAAGGAAATCCCTCTTCAATCAATTTTGAAATACAATTCAATACAAATCTATATGTTGTTATGCCACCTTGGCTGGACATCATTTCCCCAAAGTCCTTGACCTTTAGAAGGTTTGCAACAAGAATGGGAGTTCTGCTGCCAACATGAACTCGGAGGAGCAATATTGTTCTACAGGCAGCAAATTGAGAACACGCACACAACAGATTGTTTCTGTCAAAAAGGAAAAGTACGAGCCACAGGTGGAACGTCCAGGTTTCACACACGTACACACAGGTACTAAAAGAATATTTGAAAAGAAGAAACAGTCTTCAGTCTGTTATATCAAAGAAAACTGGTTTGGTTGAATTACGATATATATTGATCTCTCATGTTCTGCTGCTCCATCATTAACCTCTTGTTGGTTAGTGCCTGAAAGAATATCCAGCCAAATGAAGACCCGGAATAATACATAACACAACCATAACACATCAGGATAAGAGTAAATGAGTGACATGTCTCCAATTTAATGATAATTAATTTGGGAGCTCTCGTGGCTGTGCTGCTAAAAACACGTCTGATTCATTTTCTCCTTTATTCTCTCTGCTGCAGGTTTCTTTTCACGCTGTCTTTGTTCATGATGCTCCTGCCTCTCATCTGCTTCTCCATCCACTCCTCTCCCCTCACCTTCTATCACATTTGATTTGTCTTTTCGAAAGAAACCTTTTAATTCAAGCTAGACACTTGAGCTTCCTTTATTCTGCTTTTAATCACTGTCTCTTTGACTGCTGCCACCCCCCATTTCTCCATCCCCCAGATTAATAAAAATTTATACTGAGATTTACACAGAATTAATCTGAATGCAAAATTAAAATGCTCAATTTGAAAAACAATATAAAGTAAAACTGCAACATTTACATTTAATGTGGTAGTAATGAGTAGCCAATAACACTAAATTACTGCTGTTTAGCATTGGTAGAAATAAATTCAGTCATCATTGACTAAAGTAGATTTTCTCAATGTAGTTAATGAGCTTAACGCAATTCTGTGAATACTTTTAATGAGAGGGACTTTTGCATAATTTACTTGCTTTTCAGATTACACAATACATCGCGTTGCATTTTTACTTTTCTTTTTTTTACTGTCGTGTTAAAGAAAATAGCCTTTACATTCCATCACTCGGAGAGCGAATGCAAAAATGTCTGTATCAGGATTAAATCCCATTAATCAAAAGAGAGAAACACATTTTCCTCCTCCCCGTGTCTTTGGAATCGTTTGAGAGGGATGGCGTCGAGGAACCGCCGCTGATCAAAGCCTCGCGCTTTGCTAGCTCCGCCAGCGGTCCTGGGGAAGAAAACGACAGATCTGGGTGAGGAGTTGACGGCGGAGAAAACGACGCACGGAAGAAGTGGGAGAAAAAAAGGTTAGAGTGACATGTGAGGACATGTTATGACTGCTGCCTTGGCAGGGCAGGGTTAATTATGGATGGCCTCCACTAAGCTACAGCGATGACGGCGGCTCGGCTCCCTTCTCCTGCTCCACATTAGAGGCTCTTATGTTTTATTACTGCTAGAAGATGCGCTGCAGCGCCGCGGCTACACTTAGCGACCCAAATGAGCTTTCTGACATGAGAAGCTAACAACAGCTTCAGCAGAGGTTTGCTGGCTGCCCTATTTTACTCACAAGGTAGCAGAGTACGTCCTCTGGGAAACGCGACCGCGTTATAACACGAGAGAACCGGCTGCGTCTTGGTGCCGCAAATGGAGACTTATATAAAGCTATCATCCCATCATGGCCTTTGAGGTCCCTCTTATTCGAAAGGTAACTCTCTGCATATATTTACAGTCCTTACACTGTCGGCTGAATACTAATCAGGCTGGTTATTATGGCTTCAATATTCAACATTTTTCTGATTCAGAACATTGTGGTTGCTTCCATCTGCCTGTGAATAGTAATCCATAGATTGCTATTAGATCTATAGGTTTAAAAGTACAGAGACAGATGGAAGATGGAAGGAAGAAACGAAAAAGGACCATATTTTCACATAAGCTGGTAGGAAGTCCAAACTTGTCATCAAAGTAATTAAATTTAAAAAAAATGCATATAATATATAGAAATATAGGGAGAGAATGAAAGTAATGCACAATGGCCCCTTCTCAATGAAAACATTTGATACTTTGGTACTAAAATAGCTGTCTAATTAGTTGTAATTTCAGGGAGTTGTGAGTTGGAACCAGTTCAGCCTCGTCCTGGACGTACGCCACCAGAACTGGTTTTACTTTGTTTAAAGAGATTATAGATAAAAAACGTCTGAAAGATGCTCGTTGCTTGTGCACCTGAGCAAACGTGTTTTCAAATGTGATTTCACAGCCAGTTTAAACAAACCTGCATGTTTAGAGTTGTGGGTCGATTATTTGAACTTTGGGTCCCCTTTTATTCTCCTGAGCAATTAAGGAAGTGTTGTTTGGCAGAAACGACCATAACGTTTCCGTCTGGTTCTCATGACGCCCCGACAAGCAGGAAACATTCAGCCAGTTTACAGCATTTTTAATATTTTAAAGCTGGGTTTGTCCTGCACACATATCAGCGGTCCTACTCTGACCGGACAGCTGCACACGTCTGCCACTCAGACTTTGACCTGGGAGTCAAGCGAACCAGACAAATAAAAGGGATGTGGAGAACTTTGATTGGTGCTGAAGATTAAACTTTGAACCGGGAAAAAACACTCCTCCAGCCAGGCTGCTCTAACAAATGTCCATTTACATGTAGCTTCAATCAAATGGAACACATTTGAATTCAGCACCTCTTTCTACTGCTATTCTGACTGGAACAACCCCCCCCCCCCCCCCCCCCCCCCCCCCCACCAGCAGCGCCATGATTCAGCACAAGTGTGAGGCTACCTTTTCCCTTTTGTATCGTGTTGACTGGAGTTTCTTCCATCTTGAAACGATGATGATGAATGTTGATGTTTGCTGCATTTAAAGTTTTCCAGGAACAAACCTGTCGCATATGAATCAGTCGTTAATTACAGAACGGCAGCTGTGACCCAAACAGCTCAAAAAGTGCCCTCGATGTCCTGTGGATGCAGTCAAATCTACACTTCAGGGAGTGTGTATACGCACACACACACACACACACACACACACACACACACACACACACACACACACACACACACACACACACACACACACGCGCGCACACACACACACACAACACACACACACACACAGCAGATGCCCTTTCTAAACATTTTAAAGAGAAAAAGCAATTTCAGTTCAGCGATTTATCTGATTCCAGACAGCTTTTCATTTTACTTCTACGTATGCAGTCAGTCAGTCAGTCAGTCAGTCAGTCAGTCAGTCAGTCAGTCAGTCAGTCAGTCAGTCAGTCAGTCCGTCAGTCAGTCAGTCAGTCAGTCAGTCACTCAGTCAGTCAGTCAGTCCATCTGTCAGTCCATCAGTCCGTCAGTCCGTCAGACCATCAGTCCGTCAGTCAGTCAGTCCATCAGTCAGTCAGTCCAGTCAGTCAGTCCGTCAGTCCGTCAGACCATCAGTCCGTCAGTCAGTCAGTCCATCAGTCAGTCCGTCCATCAGTCAGTCAGTCCATCAGTCGTCAGTCCATCAGTCCGTCAGTCAGTCAGTCAGTCAGTCCATCAGTCCGTCAGTCCATCAGTCAGTCAGTCAGTCAGTCAGTCCATCAGTCCGTCAGTCATCAGTCCGTCAGTCCGTCAGTCATCAGTCCGTCAGTCATCAGTCAGTCAGTCAGTCAGTCAGTCAGTCAGTCAGTCAGTCAGTCCATCAGTCAGTCAGTCAGTCAGTCAGTCAGTCAGTCAGTCAGTCAGTCCATCAGTCCGTCAGTCCATCAGTCAGTCAGTCAGTCAGTCCATCAGTCCATCAGTCCATCAGTCCGTCAGTCCATCAGTCCGTCAGTCAGTCCGTCAGTCAGTCCGTCAGTCAGTCAGTCAGTCAGTCAGTCAGTCAGTCAGTCAGTCAGTCAGTCAGGCTGCCATGCTGTTCTCACATCACAGTAACTTTCATACAGCTTGATCATAGATGCTGTAATTAGGACCACCAGGCAAACCGGAGCTCCAAAGTGCTTCCCTCTGTGTCTTAAATAGACTCTTTCCCTCCCGGGGAGTAAATGCACTAAATGTCTGAAAGATTTCAGACCAGTTAGTGTCCCGACTTGGCAAAAAGAAGCGTGATCAAGGCAGAAAGAAATTCGTTGCTGTTGTCTGTAGTCAAGGAAGTCATGTTCCTCCGTCTGTTTGGAGAAGTGCTTTGTCATTGGGAGCGCAGTGATTCATGCTAAAATAAATCCAACATCTGGACTCATTAATCATTCCTTTTAGGGGGCGCTTCTCTCTTTCAGTCTCTCTCTTGTTCTCTGTTGTTTCCTTCTCCTCAGATCAGCCCCGTTTGTCTTCTGGTGAAATTCTCCTGTATGCCTCATCAGCCCCATCTCTCCTCCCTCCTCATTTGTGCCCTAATTTGTTTAGAATGGAGGGATGAGGGATGAGGGGAGTGGGAGAGGTGTGGAGGGAGAGCAGACGTGTTGTGAATCAGGTTGGATGAAATCCGTTTGCCGTTGAACAGTTTGGGAGTTCCTCATTAGTCACAGAGATCTGGATGAAAGCAGTGACACATCGGCGTTGATACAACATGCTCCGCCGCCCGAGGCGTCGCCAATACACACACGCACGCACACCACACACACCACACACAACGCACGCACACACCACACACACCACACACGCACACACACCCCTGTCAAACATTTACAGGTTTCGGAAATTGGTGCTTTCCCATGACTGTTGTTTCAACCGACATGGTGGTTAGTCATTTTATGGCCTCACTGGCAATCCTGTTGATATCGCAGGCTCAGGTTTACTATCTGTTGCATTTGTCAAGGCCGCGACTCCCACTGAAGATAGAAAACAGGAAATAAATGGATTTAAATTTGACTGTAATGGCTGCCCTCTAAGATTTTGAAATTGAAACTGTCAAAAATTGATCACGAATGCTTTGATTCAGTATAAAAGCCGATTGTTAAAGTGTCATTGGGCTTGTTGGTCGGCAACAGTGGAACCACACTGAGCTTATCAAACCTGCCAAAGCAGCCGACAATTAAAGGGTTCTCGACAAAAGGGCAGGTTTTTGATCCTTTTTATAAATCCATGTGCAGATTTTGTCCTTTCTTTGTCCTTCTTTTTGAACGCAGAGAGAGTTGAAATGAAGTTCAGGGTTGTCTCAGTTGCTCCTCCTGATGTCTGAACATTGGCCTGTTTTTATTGGACAGTGAAACTGGTGGATTTGACCCCTGAAAGCCGCACTTTTCAGTGTGTAGAAGGTCAAAAACATGATTTTTATCAAAGAATGTTCCAGACCAGGATGCTGGTGATTGTCTTTAAGTGATGAAATAATAAAGGAGAAGCTGGTTGATGCAGAGCAGAACTGCAGCCTGCTAAAAGGTCAAATGTCTGGTGCCAAAATGCTGCCAAAAGACGAGTTGGGAAAAGGAAGGAAGGGTGTTGGCAACTTCAAGCAGAGTGGCAGCAGTGGTGAATTACCACAATAACACTCCCCCCCAGGGGTTATTCCATGTTTTATAGCTTCCTATTAATAACAGGCATTATTCATCCTTCATCACTTCTCTATTACAGGTCTGTATTCCAGGTAACAGCTGAGGATCACCTGCAGCCCCTCCATCTGGCTTCCTGAAGTCTGGCTCATCTCAAAAAGCACCACTCCTACCAGTACCACCAACACCATTCCCACCAGTACCACCAACACCACCTCCACTACCCCCACCAACACCCCTACTAGCACCACCCAGAACAGTACCACAACCACAGCACCACCTCCATCACCATCACGTTCACCTGCACCACTACCTCCACCAGCATGATCTCCACTATCTCCTCCAGCACCCCCAGCACCCCCCTCCCTCCACCAGCACCACTCATGTCTGCTTTATTGCTCATGTCTGCAGTAATCCAGGGGTTTTCCGGGGGCAGCAGCTGATGCTTTGGGTCAGATTGGGAATTTTACATCAAATCTTTTCCCTGAAGCAGGAGTGGGAAGATTACGCTCCCCAAAACACATGTGAACGTCTTTCTCCAGTTCAAAACCAGCATCCCCAGGAGATTCTCTAGTGAAACCAGATCAAACCAGTAAAGTTTTGCATTGAGGATTCTGTTAGAGATGCAACAATAGTTTAAATGAATTAAATTTTAGCTCTAAAACTCCAACACTGTTGTTATTAAGGACCCTTCAATCGATCTCTATTAAATCTCTAGTACATTTGAAATTAAAACTGTCCTCCATCAGACATAAAAAAGTGATTATGTTTGTATCAGCAGTGTTTTCTGCATCTGGCTGAATCCTACTTTAAAACATTACCCAGAAGCTAAAAAGATCCAGCAGAATATTGTCAGATATCAGAAATCTGCTGTCTGTGCCTTTTATAAACGTCTGTTTATCTGCTCATTATTTGATACGGTTAAGCATTTTTCATTGTGCTCAATTCCAAACCTGTTTTTAGAAGCCTGAATATAATGATGGCAATTTCATTTTTGCTTGTTCAATAACATCTCTGTTGCTTTCAGCATCTCCACAGTCCATTAAACTGGAATTGAATCAGACTGAAGCAGATAGGCCAACACAAACAGATTCAGATCCAGACCAAAGGCTGAGTCAACTCCACGAGGAGCGCAGCCTTTACTTGGAAATGCGTGCACTTTACGCCGTTAATGCCTAAGTAACTGTCTAATGTCCGCAAGATGTCAGAAATGTCCTTTTTAATTTGAATTTTCCATCAGAAGGAAAATGACTGGAGCTGTTTAAAAGGATTATAGACTGTAAATCTAAGCCATGGACGCCATCTAGGTTATGACTTAACTATAAATGAGGTCAAGGCCCAGTAGGCCCCTGGTGGTCGGCAGCAGTATTTACTAAAACATCAGTTTTGCTTTGCTCCTTGGTCCCCAACATACAGGCTGGTGCCTCAAAATGTGTCACCTCAACTAATCCTACTAACCATACACTATTTTCTTGATTGATTCATCAGGAAATGTGATCAGCTGGAACGATGACATGAAAACATACATAAATAACCTCTGAATATGAGCCCTTAACAGTCTGTTTACAGTAAACCCCTGTTGGATCTTTCTGATATTCTAAAACTAGAACATCATGATTCAGATCACCGCTTCATCCTGTGTAAAATGTCCTGGGAGCACATTCGTGTGTGTTAGGTTACATATCTATCATGTGAGGTCATAGGAGCCAGTCTCCAGCGTGGCGTCAGTCCTGCAGGATCTCCATAGAACGCCTCCTGTTGGTCAGGTGATAACACAAGTTCCACCAGTAATTTGATGCAGGAGCAATTTTCATGTGCTCATTTAACTTGTTAGTTGTAAAGTTAATAGTCCATCAAGGGTGGATGAGGTGTCTGCAGTTCTTTAATCAGTCATACCACTCATATGTCACGTGCAGCTACAGCCTGATCACCAGTATCAGGACTACAGAATCCCACTGGTCCCAATATTCCAGCTCGGCTGTCAGTTGTGACCTTTCGGTCTAATTTAATAGCATCATATGATTAAATAAAACCGATCTGGAAAACGGCTCATTATTATGCATCCACCATCCACAGGCATCACCATGGAAATAAGCACTTCCTCAAAACGAAACCATAGGAGGAAACACCTTTAAACAGCTGATTTGCTACGTGAGCCCCCCAATCTTAATCAGCAGCATGTATAAATAAACTGCCTCAGTCGTGCCGACACCGAACCAGTGAAGAGAAAACTCTCCCCTGTGCTTCCATAACGTCCCGTGTGTTGGGTGTGTTGGCAAAGACTGGATTTCATTGAAATTCAAACAATCACAAGCTGTTATTTTTTGAGTTGCATGAATAAAGACTGCAAACTGCAGCAGACTCTGATGGGAAGTGAATGGAAAGAGCTCCAGTCCAGGGAAAGTTCAACCACAGAGTCAGAACTCCCACGCTGTTCCTCCACCCCACACACCACACCCACCAGCACCTCGGCAGTTCACCAGAGACTCCTCGTTGGTGTCACTAACAGTTTATCTCAGCCCAGAGATGCACACATCAAACCATGCACGGGGCTTCTGCACAAGACTGACAGTTCTCTAAAGTCTCTGGTTGGTGCTTTCCCCTCGTGCTTGGAATTAAAAATGCATGCAAATCACCTGGTTCAGCGTTTCCATAAATGTCAATGAAGCTGTGACTGATCCAAACGAACGTGTTTAATAAAAACAGCAGATGAAAACTGAGCAGAAGAAGTGATGAGACAAAGCAAAATGAATGAATGAATTAGGCAAAATAACGCCAAAACAATATTTTATATTCTAGGAATTTAGGGACACCTTAAAAAAGCAATAAAACCATTATGAAACTTTAAAGAAGACATATATTGTAGATGTTTTAGTAAAATCCTACATCCCTTCTAAAATGTGCTTTAAAAGTTCACTCTCACTGCTTAATTAAGTTTTAACGTTTTTAAAAAAGCTCCTGCATGAAGAACAAAGCATATAATAATATTCATCTCAAAAGGGTAAATTCATTTACTCAGTAAATCAGATGATGAGCAATATTCAAATTGGACATAATTACTGTTCAGGAACATGTCAACAACCTTAACAAAGGCTCTTCAGGAACCATTATTGTCTGATTTTGATTAAAAAAAGAGTAAATTATACAGACTGAGTCTGTTTAAGGAAAACCAGTGCTGCCAAACACCAACTGAAACACGGATTGTTGCTTATTTCCACGGCTGCTGGGCCAACTTCCCCTTCTTTATTCTTTTACTCATCTTTTTTACGTCTGTTTCTCTGGACGGGCCTGAAGTGGCGCCGCTGATCTCTGGTGCAGCTGTGATCGTCATGTGAGACCAGAAGCGGTGCAGAAGTATAAACGAGCACATGGTGAACAAACACAGGCACACGTGGAACGCGTCTGGATCGATGCCGCTAATGCCGCTAATGCCGCTGCTGCTGTTGCTGCCGCTGAGTAGGGTTACCTTCTGCCTTATATCGATCTCCCTGCTGGTTATTTCCTCCAGTCTTGTCTAACAAATCAGGAGTTGCAGCGGGGAGAGGAAACAACGGCACCAGGCCTGGTGACACGTGGAGGATTAACAGCCTGGGATGACAATCAGAAACCAAACGGACGGCTGTTGATCTCAGCCTGCATCCCATTTCCCCCTCAGCCTCCTCTGAGCTGCTACTGGCCCGTAGCGCCTCCATCCAGCAGCTGCCCTGCAAACGTGCAGCCTCAGCATCACCCAGAGAACCAAATGAATCTAAGTGCTGTAATTTAGGCCCAAATCTCTGCACTTGAAGCACGATGTTCATATTAAGGTTATTACACATTTTGCAGAAGAACGCCCCAGAGTAAGAACACTGTTAGGTGCCAAATGTGGAACAAATCGTTTTACCTCCGCTGAGACTAAATTAGGAGAAGAGTGGTGGCGGGGGGACCAGAGGAACTGGTGGAGGAGTGGCAGGTCCAGCAGAAAACCAATAAGAATCTCTGTACCGTTGCTTGGAGATTCACAGGGAGAGCGAGTGTGCCCGAGGCCTCCAGCAGATCCCACAAGGGAAATGAATTTGGGATTTACTCATAATAACGGAAGAGAAACAAACAAAAGGAAATTGCGACCGACTGGCAGGAAAGTGGACTGAGAAGGATCAGAGTTGAGGACGTGTTGACTGGCCGTCGTGCAGAGAACAATAAGGGGATCCAGTCCTCCGTGTGAGCTCCCTGCTCGCCCTCCCGTCTGTCACCTGTGTCGTCTCCTCCTCTCTTCTTCTTCAGACCAACACTGCTCAACTCTCCTTTCCTCTCATTCACATCTTCAGCTTCCCCCTCATCTCTCCGTCCTCCCTCTTTTCTTCTTCTCTTCTTCCTGGCCTGTCATCAGCAGGGGGTCCCCCATATGAGGGTGGTCCTGTTGCTGGTTTCTTCCTGCTCAGGGTCAGGCTGTCACGTCTCATTCGATGATTCCTTGGGTTCCCAACATTCTGTCCTAAAAGGAGCAGTTTTCCTGTAATGTTTGTCATCCTTGATGTTAAACACCTAAATCTGAACAGGTTCCAAATATGTTGTTAAAGAAGTGTTTTCCTTTCCTTCCTGCAGAGATCTGATCAACTAATGATCTTCTCCTCTCCTCTCCTCTCCTCTCCTCTCCTCTCCTCTCTCTCCTCTCCTCTCCTCTCCTCCTCTCCTCTCCTCTCCTCTCCTCTCCTCTCCTCTCTCTCCTCTCCTCTCCTCTCCATAAATAGACTGAAAGCAAACTTATTTTTGCACATCACAAGTTTTACCACCGAAACTTTCAGCAGGTAAAAGCTGACCTACATGTGAGAACAGAGTGGAGCAATTAATCACCCTGAGTCCTGACAAAGTGCTGCACGAGAGGTTTAGAGGAGGAGGAGCAGGAGGAGAAGGAGAGAAGGCCTGAGATGTGAAGAGGAGGAGGAGAGAAGGCCTGAGATGTGAAGAGGAGGAGGAGGAGAAGGCCTGAGATTTGAAGAAGAGGAGGAGGAGGAGAGAAGGCCTGAGGTGTGAAGAGGAGGAGGAGGGGAGTTTAGCTTGACGAGTCAGTCAGTAACAGAAACCTATTTGATGAGAGGATGAACGTCACCCTGTCCTCCTGTTTTTGTCATGTGACCTGTTGGCTCCTTTTTTCTGTCACATCTCTAACTTTCAGTCCACACAGGCGGCTCATGGTGCAGCTGCTGCACGTTTCTTGTCTCCAGATGTTCATGATGTTGTACAGTTTCATGACTAAAACCACTGTGATGTGGAAAAGCTGCGTCGTCATTGATATCAAGCGGTAATAAAGCTGTAAGAATGGACACGACCTCCGAGACGCACGTCACCAATGATCAGAACGACATTTGCAACCACAAATTGCTCATCCTTCTTTAATCTGGAGCGACGCAACACTCAAAGTAACAGTGAAATCCATCAAAACTTGGGTGACAGATTCAGCTGTTACCATGGCGATAACCATGGCCTGGTCTATTATTAAGTGTTTAAATGATTCAATATTCATAAAATGTTTATATCTTCCACACAAAAGCAAGCAAGCAAACAAACAAACAAACATTTAAACACCTTTTACATCATAGAATGAGTGATCTAAAGCTGACACATCCTTGTAACGCCGATTATACCCAACATTAACGTCACTTTTTCAGTCCAAATCAAGAGAAAACGATCCTTTTCCCAAAAGACTTTATCCCGAGAGCCACCGGGAGCCTCACGGAAGCTAGCAGGCGTTAGCCGCAAAACCAACGAGGAACCAGAACAACTCATGAACAGCGGAGACAACAGAAGCACCAGGAGATGGAGGAGGAGGAGGAACTCATCCGCCGACGCCACTGCGTTACCGCCCTCACCTCTTTTCTAGGCGTGCACGTGTGAATTCACTGATGATGCGGCCTTGTGCACCATCATCACAGCCATCAAACCGGCTCATCTTTCTCTTACACACACCTAAACTTAGACACACCTAAAGTGTCAGAAACATCAACAGGGACACGGCTCAGATGAGCAAGAGCAGGTTTGATATATGAAGAACGTGGGCAGGAAGCTTCCAGAAGTTTGGCTGGAGCAGAAGAAGAGCTCAGAGTGACTTTTGTTCCCCGAATTCTTGTTTATTGGCTGTTTTGTCCCCGCAGTTGTCAGACTGTCCGCTCACATTGAGACAGTTATTGTTCAGAGTTATTTTGGCCCACGCATTATGCAAATCACCTCTAAGCCAATGGGCTGCAGACGCTCCGCAGCGCAGCTCCTCGGCAACAGAAGAATACTTGTCATCTCTGGTTATTGTCCAGGATGGAACACAAGAGCGCTTGTGTCTCTGCTGTTGTCTTCTGTAAGTTCCTCCTCAGAGGCGTGAAGGAGATGTCAGCTCCTTTGTTGCTGCGACTGGAGGAACAGATGTTTGTGCTGGATGCTGCTCTCACACACACACACACGCACACACGCACACACACACACACGCGCGCACACACACACACACACACACACACACACACGCGCACACACACACGCACGCACGCACGCACGCACGCACGCACGCACGCACGCACGCACGCACGCACACACACACACACACGGGATTCAACCTGAGCCCGAGCCTCAGTCTCATCCTCATCATCAGACTCGTCTTCATCCTCATCCTCAGTCTCCATCTGAGCTTTAGCCTCATCTTCAGTTGGAGCCTCAGTCTCATTCTTGGCCGTTTTCATGCTGATCCTAAACCTCATCCTCAACTTGATCTTCATCATCAGCCTCATCTTCATCATCCTCCTCCTCCTCATCCTCAGCTTCATCCACATCCTAAGCTTCATCCTCATCCTCAGCTTCATCCTCATCCTAAACTTCATCCTCAGCATCATCCTCATCCTCAGCTTCATCCTCATCCTTAGCTTCATCTCATCCTCAGCTTCATCCTCAGCTTCATTCTCAGCTTCATCCGCATCCTCAGCTTCATCCTCATCCTCAGCTTCATCCTCATCCTCAGCTTCATCCTCAGCTTCATCCTCATCCTCAGCTTCATCCTCAGCTCATCCTCATCCTCAGCTTCATCCTCATCCTCAGCTTCATCCTCAGCTTCATCCTCATTCTCAGCTTCATCCTCATCTTCATCATCCTCATCCTCAGCTTCATCCTCCTCCTCAGCTTCATCCTCATCCTCAGCTTCATCCTCAGCTTCATCTTTATCCTCAGCTTCATCCTCAGCTTCATCCTCAGCTTCATCCTCATCCTCAGCTTCATCCGCACCCTCAGCTTCATCCTCATCCTCAGCTTCATCCTCAGCTTCATCTTTATCCTCAGCTTCATCCTCATCCTCAGCTTCATCCTCATCCTCAGCTTCATCCTCATCCTCAGCTTCATCCTCATCCTCAGCCTAATATCAACTATTAGGGAACTCTGCAGAAAAGAAAGAAAAAAGCTGTTCCAAGTCTTTCAACTCCAGAATGTTGCTGCTCCTCAGCACCTCTGCTAACTGAACCCAGCTTGTTTTTTGCGTCCTGCTTGAGTGATGAAATCCAACACCTGCTAAATCTGTTGCTTCGTACGTGTCCAGAGATGTTCTGACACAAACACACACCTCGTTGTGTGTCCACGCTTGTTTCTGGCACAAACCCGATGCAGCCTGTCCCGACAGGCTCTCACATCTGTCTGACGATACTGGATCTGGCTCTTCTGCACCTTCTGCTTTTGCTCCCATGATGCCCCTTGGTTCCTTCTCTGCTGGCTCTCTCTTCTGTGCACGTGCACTATTCTACGTTTGAATGAAGCTGAAGCATGAAGTAAAGCAGGAATTTGGAACCTGTCAAGACCTCAACCGTTCTGGACTGGCTGGAGAGAGAGTTTATCATCATGTTCACTAATGTTCCCTAATGTGTCCAGCATGGTCCCGGTTAAGGGTCCTTCTGTCCTGGTTGACCTCAGCTGTTCCCTCGCTGCTGTTTGCAGAACATCAACCTTTGTTTTCTATCAATGATCAACTCAAACACAAATATGACCTGTGACTAAACACCCGCCACTGACTCAATTATCCCTGTGGTCAGCTGAGGACTCGGGGGGCGGGGTGGGGGTGTTAACGGTTCACCAGAAATTGTATTTCCCAGCATTCTGTCCCCGAGGGGTTGGACCTGGAACACCATCCAGGACCACGTTGTGTCCGTTTGACCATGTCGGCTTTGGGGCCAAAGGAAAGCAAGGCTGGATTTCTCCTGAGAGTCACGCTTACATCATTTTTTCCTGCTCTCTTCCCTTTATTCCTCCCAAATTTGGTGTCAGTCCACAGTGAGGTCGCTCACCCTTGAAACCTGACAGATCAGGCGCAGCAGTGTCAAATGTGTCGGCTAGTTTGACTCTGTGAGCGTCGGTGGCACGCAGAGACACTGCTCATTAGGAGCCAAGAACAATGGGCCCCCTCATACTCCAGCAGACAGGTTCGCCCAAACAGATCTATGAGAGGCAGATGGTGGCAGCAAATGAAAGAGGAGAGAGGGAAGGAGCAATGGAGGGCAGCCTGGAGGGAGGGGGAAAAGTGAAAAGAGGGGTGAGATGGGAAACATGCCGGTGGATATCATTAAGGTCGGGTGCGGGGCTGTTTAACGAGCAGGCTCACAGCAGCCCTCCATCCTCAGTGGCGCCTGCTGCCCGGAGGCCCTCAAGATCTTGGTCCACAGCAGGGGGCTGCAGCCAGTTCCATCACAGCTGAGCTAAGGGTGGAGACGTATTTTCTCTCGCTACCTGCGGAGCAAACGGCACATTTGCACAGACACTTTTCCTAAGTAAAAAAACAGGTTGAGAAGCACCTACTCAAGAGCGCAGCCACTCACGCCGCCTCAGGGAGGAAATGTTTACAGTCTCCTCTCTCTCGCTCTCTTTCTTCCACTTCTGCCATCAGAGGTCTAATTGACTCAGTCTGACACATAAACATGCTGTAATAACTCGGCTCGCTCTTGATGTTGAGCGGCGGAGCATGCATCTGTGCGAAGTGCTGAGAGAAACGATGGGGCTGAGCTCGCAAGCTAACCTGCATCACCCTGCTAACCTACAGAACCCTGCTAACCAGCTGCACCCTGTTAACCTGCAGAACCCTGCTAACCAGCTGCACCCTGTTAACCTGCAGAACCCTGCTAACCAGCTGCACCCTGCTAACCTGCAGAACCCTGCTAACCAGTAGCACCCAGTTAACCTGCAGAATCCTGCTAACCAGCTGCACCCTGCTAACCTGCAGAACCCTGCTAACCAGTAGCACCCTGCTAACCTGCAGAACCCTGCTAACCAGCTGCACCCTGTTAACCTGCAGAACCCTGCTAACCAGCTGCACCCTGTTAACCTGCAGAACCCTGCTAACCAGCTGCACCCTGTTAACCTGCAGAACCCTGCTAACCAGCTGCACCCTGCTAACCTGCAGAACCCTGCTAACCAGTAGCACCCTGTTAACCTGCAGAACCCTGCTAACCTGCAGAACCCTGCTAAGCTGCAGAACATCATTCTGGTATTTCAAAATGAATCATTAGTCATTGTATTTGAAATATAACGCTAATTTAATGTTCTTCTTCGGTGGCTGCACAGCATCGATCATCACTTCACAAAAATCACACATCACGCCGACACTCGAAACAGATGAGAAATTCCCTTTTTAATCATTTAAATACATTTCTGTGCTCTAATGGTTGCACAGAAAACCAGAATGTTCTGAATCTGATTCTAAATTGGATTTTATCCACACAAATACCAGCAACAAGACGTGATTCCAGTGGCCTTCACTGTGGGGACTTTGGTCTCTTCAGTCTCTATTATTCTCCCTTTCATAGACTGTTTCAAGTGTGAGATTTAAAAGCTGCTTCATGCCTTTAGAATCTTATAAAACTAATTTTCTATTCCCTGAAACAAGAGAAACCCAGCAGGAGGCCTTCAGTAAGTGGCACTAAGAGTTCTATGGAGAGATTTTTTCCTCAGCTTGTCTCTACAGACTGTCAAAGGTTACTGTTGCAGATCAGAAGTGCACGTGATCCTCTGTCGCCGTGCCAACGCTGCCAAAGATAAAACCCACCGACAGCGGCCGGCGCCACAGAGCCAGGACAGGAAGTTCATGGCTGTGTAGATGTCAGCCTGATCTGAGCCCAATCTGCACAGAATGATAAGAAGAAGCTCCTCTGCTGAGAGGAGGAGGAGGAGGAGGAGCTGCCTGGTGCCACGTTCACGCTAACATGCTCCCAACACCGATACTGGGAGATAACAGGAGAGACCAGTCGCCCCTCACTGAGGAGAGGAAGGAGAACACAATCAGCCTCTCCTCTCCTCTCCTCTCCTCTCTGCTCCTCTCCTCCACCCTCTCCCCTCCCCCCCCTCCTCTCCTCTCCTCCATCTCCTCTCCTCTCCTCCCCTCCTCCACCCTCTCCCCTCCCCTCCTCCTCCTCTCCTCTCCTCCATCTCCTCTCCTCCCCTCCTCCACCCTCTCCCCTCCTCTCCTTCTCCCTTCTCTCCTCTCCTTTCCCCTCCTCTCCTCTCCCCCCCTCCTCCACCCTCTCCCCCCCTCCTCTCCTCTCCTCCATCTCCTCCTCCTCTCCTCCCCTCCTCCACTCTCTCCCCTCCTCTCCTCTCCTCCATCTCCTCTCCTCCCCTCCTCCACCCTCCCCCCCTCCTCTCCTCTCCTCTCCTCTCCTCTCCTCTCCTCTCCTCTCCTCCATCTCCTCTCCTCCCCTCCTCCACCCTCTCCCCTCCTCTCCTCCATCTCCTCCTCCTCCCCTCCTCCACCCTCTCCCCTCCTCTCCTCTCCTTCTCCCTTCTCTCCTCTCCTTTCCCCTCCTCTCTCTCCTCTCCTCCCTCCTCTCCTCTCCTCTTCTCCTTTCCCCTTCTCCTCTCCTCCATCTCCTCTCCTTTCCCCTTCTCTCCTCCACCCTCTCCCCTCCTCTCCTCTCCTCTCCTCTCCTCTCCTCTCCTCTCCCCTCCTCTCCTCTCCTCTCCTCACTCCTCAATGCTGATGGAGGTTAAGATGATGATATAACATCAAACTGGCTCAGACAAGAAGCTGTGGAAGCATCCCAGAATAAGCCGGATTCTTTTTTCAGTCAGAGCTGCAGGTGAGAGCGAATCAAAACTGGCTGAATAAAAGATTAAAAATGAAGGTAAGAAAATAAACGGGCAGAAACTATTTTGACACAAACCAGGAGTTAACAAACAACAAACTGAGCAGCGAGATGCAACTTTAGCTTCTCCCTGAAAACTACCAAATCTAAAGACACTCACACACACACACACACACACACACACACACACACACACACACACACACACACACACACACAGTGTTGGTCTCGTCTCAGCAGGTTCTCTGTCCTCAGATGTTTAATTCATGCAGCCGCCTGCGTGTGTGACGAAAAGGGACGGGAATGATGCAACCACGCAGCTGGGGATGGGGGGGGGTCAGGGGGGGGGGGGGGGCCCAAACAGAGCCGGCAGATGAGAAAAGTAATAGCGACGAATAAAGGAGAGATGACAGAGTAGGTGATGGCGGAGCATCGCCGGGAATAAAAATCAAGATTAGAAAAAACCCCAAACAAACCCCAAAACACTGTGAAACTGTCACACGGATAAAGTTGGAGCTGTCAGAGATGGACAGAAGTGGAGCACCAAGGCTGGAGGAGGAAGACGACAGGAAAGGCAAACTTTCAGGAAATGAGGTGAGCAGGTCTCATCCAGCAGGCGGTGTGGGCCGGCGCCCCAGGTTTGGACCGCAGGTCTCGGGGAAGGGGGGGGGGGGGGCAGAGTTAGTGATTTTCTGTCATCCTTCCCTCTCCCTTCATCACTCACTCCCCCGTTATCCCTCCTTCTCCTCGGTCACCACCCATCCTCTCTGCTGCATCATGCGAGAACCAGTGTGTGTGTGTGTGTGTGTGTGTGTGTGTGTGTGTGTTTGCAGGCTTCAATTCCACTTTATCTAAAGGTCACTGTCACTGAATGAGACCTCGGCCTGATTAGCCTCTTGCAATTAAGAGCACATTTCCTCCTGTCACAGCAGGAAAACTACATCTCTATTTCCATTTAAACTCTTTTCGTGATTTTGGAAGGAAAAAAAACTCCATCCCCAGCATGCCAGAGTACCAGGGGAGCACAGAAAAACCCCAGAGCCCCAGGGGATTCGAACCCAGAGCCATCTTGACACTTTGTGACATGAAGAATTGATTTATTTACATGAAGAGGTTGTTTGAAGAGATTGCTGCCGGGCCGAGCTGGGGGCCGTTGCACAATGTCTGTGAAGAGGTGTCAAGTTTGGTGCGGATTCCATCTGAGAAGACACTTAACCACGAGGATCTGATATCTAACATCAGATCACAGCTCTATAAATCATGAATGGAAGAGTTGTGCAGCATGCAGACTGCTAATCCTCTGGTTGCTGGCTAACAGTCAAAACTGTGGGATCGCTGCTCGCAAAGAATAATAATCCTAAAATCAATCAACCAACAGTAACAGTACAGAAGAACTTGATGGTAAAATTCCCTTTCGGGTTGAGATGGACCACCAGCTGTTAATTGGTGCTAGACTGGCACATATTTTACAGCAGGTCGTTAAAATGAGAACGTGAAGCATTTGCCACCGTGATGCATTTCAACTCTGCACATGCGTCACTGTGTTTTCAACACTGTCTCCGTGGTTACGCTGGACTTCCAGGGCAGATTCAGCCCCGCGCTGGTGTCAGCGCTGTGCGGCTGGAACCTTTTACTGACAACACAGCGAGCAGAAAACAAAAGCTCTTTTTCTGTCTCACTAATATCCTCTTATGACGGATCCAAGTGCTGCCTGCTTGTTTCTACACCTGTTCCTGTATCGCTCATCAAAAGCTTTACGCTTGTTTCATATTTGCTATTTTGTGCAACGTTCTGTCTTCCATCACACGTGGGATTATTTAAAAATGGCTTCTAAGACTTCTTTCATGTAACTAAAAGCAAAAAAAAAACAAAACAAAACAGCAGTTGGCCTTGTGTAAAAAAAATTCTGGTGAGATTCTAAATCTGTTGGTTTTTGTGCACATTCTTTCTGAGTTCCAGGAACAAGATTTCAGCCAATAATTAAAGAAGATGCTTAAATATTGCTGACCTGAGATGACACAGCTGCATAAACACATTTTAAACAGTCCCAATATTTAGCAGTTCCAATCAGAAATGTTTGCTAGCTACAGCGATGCTAAAACCCCCACAGTATTGTTAATCTTTATCAAGAAAAAGTGGTACAAAAGCAGCTTAGACAGAGTAAAATAATATATAATCATAGATGGACAGCTTTGTACTAATTTCTCCTTGTATTTATAAAAACGTAACAGTTTTTCTTGTATCATCTCAATTCACCACCCTCTGAATCCTTTATACAAGAACTTTCCACTGGCATTTAGTACAAATGTGTGTATGTTTAAGAGGATCTCAAGCACGTGTTGTGCAATAACGGTGCGTGTGTTTTGGTGTTGTGTAACCGCCCTGCGTGCATCAGTGTTTAGGAGTGTGTTCCAGTAAAGCGCTGTGAATGATTCCCAGACGATGGTGCGAGCCAGTTTGGGCAGGTCCCCGGACACCTTGGCAGGGCTGACGGGGTTTGAGCTGGTTTAACCAGAACCAGCAACACAAAGCAAAGATCCCGCCATGCACGGGGAGGAAGGTCAATTCCCTCCGAGTTGGCAACTCTAATAAAGCCTCAGTGTTGGGCTGCATTTGTTAGGGAGCATTTCCCCAAACTGTTCTAATCTGTAACGGTGAAAAGGTCAGCAGTTAATCACTGAGGTGCAGGAAATCAATGTATAAAAATGATTTTTCACAACACAACACCGCCTCAAATCTACAACAAAATAGCCTTCAGGACTTTAGGAGGAAAGTAAATGGAACTCTGAAGCTGAAGTGCAGGGTTGAGTTCGTGTTTAAATAACCAGCCTGACGCTCTATATCGGGCCAGAATCCCAAATCTGATGAAATTCACTGCAAGTGGGTCACATGTAAGTGCTCCTCTTTGTTTTCTATTCACTTTAGCTGCACCACGTTCATCTGAACACACACACACGCTTCTGATCATATCTCTATGTGTATTTGATATCTCTATCAAATACATTCGTGTAAAAAAGAACCAAACTGTCGCCCTCGTTCTGCTTTCTAGCCCGAGCAGAGTGAAGGTGGTGGACGTCTGTCTTCACAGCTACGCTGGACAAGAGTCCCACTTTTGCTGTTATTAGGCAAATCATGATGATAAATATCCCACCTTGAGATGAGCAGCAGCATCATGGCTGTTTAGAACTTTGGGGAATTTGGTGATTATATGCAAACAAATGGAGAAGAATTTTTGAGGGTGTTAAGCCTTTTCTTGCCAAAAGTACTCTGGTGTGTTTCAACCAGCAGCTCTAGGACACGGAACAGCTTTGAGGAACGGTTTTCCCTTGATGTTCTGCAGGTGTGTATTACGAGAATGTGGATGATGAGCATCAGGATCCGCTGGATTCAGGCTGTGCAACAATCCCAAATGTTCTGGACGTTCCTCTGAACTCGGCTTTTTAAATGTTGCTTGGCAACTGCGCCCTAAAATAACGATTATTACTATAATGGTACTACAAAAAAAATACTGGTAAATAATGGTACTACGTGGTAAACGCTGCCAGCACGTTCACAAGCACAGCAACTGTTACGTGGTGAATAAAGAAGTCGTTTTTATTCCCTACAGCTCGTAAGAGGAAGTGAAAGAGGAGACTAAAAGTGTGGTGATCTGAGGTCACAGGAGGCAGGATGAAACTCAACACAAACTTTGTTGCGGGCCTTGATGGGCTGATTTTGTTGCATTTGCACGGATGGTGCAGAGCTCAGACCAAGCGGCTGCGTACTGGCAGTTTTCAGTCCTCTTCCTGCTCGGGCCTTGACAGACGCGGACACGGCTCCTCCGCTGGACCGTGAAATAGCCACTCGTGTTTTAGAGCGAACAGCTCCATTCCTACGTGACTGTCACAGAGACACACACACACACACACATACACACCTTCAGGATTTTGTAATCCCGACTGTAAACCCTGAACTGATCAATACGGTTCAATCTGCTTGCAGGATTTGGCTGTATTAGCCTACAGACTCTATCCAAACAAGGCACGGCTGCTCACACCGGGACGCTTGTACGAATAAAATCCCATTATGGCAGAGTAGCTCTCATGGGCCGACGTTGACCTCTTTCGATGCTCCGTTGCTTGACACAACCCACCCAGGAGAGGAAGGATGTTGTTACCACGACAACAGCTCAGGCTAGGCCCTCGGTCATGTCATTCTCTCGTCGTAATCTTGTGATAAATAATGACAGTGGACATCAGAAGCTGAATAAAGAGGTCATTATTTGCAGCTACATCGTGAGAATACACTTAGACACATACTGTATATACAGAGAAGACGACGGCGGTCCCAAAACAGCTGCTCTGCGTGATGCGGACACATGTGCTTTTAAGTGCAATCAAGGTAGCTACAATATCAACAGTGAATGGCCATTATTCACACCGACGGGGGGAGGGGAGGGGGGTGCTCCAGAGGCTGAGGGTGACAGGTTTTGTTTGGACACTGCACACCTCCATATCTATTTTCAATATATTGCTTCTAAAAATAGTAGTAAGCACTGACATGGAAAGCAGACAGAGCAATAAAGAGTGAGCGATATGAAGGGAAGGAAATGAAAAGGGCTCTCATTTTGTTATCTGCAAGTCTTTTCTCCTTCTCTCATTACTGCTGCAGAAGTCAGCGTCTGGTAAATCCCTGCGCCGGCTCAGCCGCTCCTGCCTGCTTTGTTCCAGTTTACCTACCGGCTGGGACAAAGAGGACGAGTGTCCTCCCTCCCACCTCCCATTTTAGGCTAAACGGGGGTAAAGCAAAGACAGCGTTTGATCCCAGGCGAGCTGTTGCCGAACTGCTGATCCAACAGGAGCGATGGCCATGCGGAGAGCGGGACAGACACTTAGTGATAGTTGCCGTGGTGGGGAAATTTAAGAGAATTCGGAGATAAATCCTTGTGGTCCTGAAATTCTCAGGCTTCTGTGGTCTGCCAGCAAAGTGCTCATGGGAGAAAACACATCAAAGCGAAGGAGCTAATAGGCCACATTCTGACCATGAGATTACATGTGGATGATTGCAGGTCTGATTCCTTCTAGCCAATACCAATGATGGCAAATTCTTTGTGCTTGGATGAGCCAGAAAAGCCCCAGGATGCCTCTACCCAGAACTAGTTTGCTAAGGACTCTCGCGTGGCCAAAACCGAAAGTATGAAAAGTGGTGCAGACTGGGGCAAGCACCAAAACCAGGCCTGGACTGGAGTTTTGGACAGGATCACACTGGCAGCACCAGAACTGGAGAAATAACAGTTTTATGCAATTTGCTGACAGGAAGACATAGAAAAGGTATGATGCTACCTGGAAATGATAAATAGGGAGACATAAATCATTATGTTGCGACAACAAGGTCCAAAATGCTGTCTGAAAAATAGGACCATTGTGAAAAGAAAGAATTTAACATTCTGGACGAAGTCGATAACTTTTAAACAACCGATGGTTATATACGATGACACCAGATGGACGTCCCTCTACCAACCAATCACTCTTTTTAGGGAGATTCAGGTCGCGTCCAGTTAAATCCAACATTTGTAGATAACAAGCTGACATTTCTCGTATTTCACCAGACACGCATGTTGGGCCAGGAGCAGGAAGTTCATTTACTGTGCTCCAGTTTGGCAAATGACTCCTCTACATCGATCAAAGCCCCTTTCGGCCCAACACGCCGCGACCAAAAAGCCCCCGTGAGCAGAATGGAAAGGATTTGTGTCACTGACAGAAAAGTTTGTGCAAAAGTAAGAAGCCTTAACTGTCCCTGAACACCTCCCTGCATGAACATGCGAAGAGTAGACATTTAAATAGGTATCATAAACACGATCTTCCATATGTATCCCAGCTGCATCCATCTCTCCCCCAGCAGCAGTTCTGTCCCGGTCTGTGAGCTTCTCCCTCCTGGTCCTCACATTCAAGTCCATCACCAACCGCCCCCCCCCGTATCCCTCTGATGTGCTCCACGTCCACATCCATGTCCTCTTCCTCCAGCCATCCCATCTGCTCTTCTGTCCAACGAGCCTTCAGACATTTGGCCCCTCACCTCTGGAACTGGCTCCCACAGGACATTTGACACTGATCAAAACTCAAAAATATTTTTGCATGAACTGACTGATAGATGGATTCAGCTGAGGGTGCGGCCTGTGTGAAAATGGGCGTGGCCCGCCTGGGTTCTGGCGACGCCCCCAATGATTACTAAGAAACCCAACTGGGTCAAACATATACAGTGAGACAGGGAACAGGACCTGTCCACACTCAGGACTCAGGTGTTACAACGCCCATTGCAATACCCACGCACATTGGTGATGGAGGGGTGGGGGGTGGGGTGGGGTGAATGGTGGGGCTTTGGCTGCAAACGTGAAGCCGGTAATGGAAACAGTTGGTTTCATTCCAGGAAGTTGGGAGGGGTTGTTTGGACAAGGACACAACAGATCTGAACTTGTGAGATTCTACTGGAAGAAGTCTGTTTTTATTATTATCATTATTATTTCCTTCATTTGTCTTTGCAGAAGACGAGGACAGAGACAGAAGCAGCGATATTCCATGAAGAAGTCACATGTTGGGTGAATGCTGATGAGGTGGGGGTCATCTTTGAGGACGGGAAACCCTGCCCTGCCGGGTTAGGGTGAAGACGGGCTGCACTCCAGAGAGGCTGCAGAGACAAAGATAATAAAAATAGATTTACAGTCATCACGTATGGAATGAACGTCGAGGTCAAACGAGAGAAGGAGATATTTTATCAGTCCCAGCAGCCCCCCCACAGAGTCACGTCTCTTCTTAGTTTGGGCCCTAGCTGTGCAGGATAAAGCTAAGTTGCTGGCATTTATCCTGGAGCTTTTAATAACGTCTGTAAGTTCATGTTGGCATGGACACACCTACAACCTCAGGCAAAAGAAGAAACAATGACAGCCATCAGAGGAAGAGCAGGAACGAGGGAGGAACTGAATCCAGAGTGACGCAGATGAAAGAGGAAATTAAGAAGTTGAGATCAAACAAAATGAAAGAGTGAAAGAAAGAGAGATAACGAGCCAGAGCACAGTGAGCCGCAAAAATGGATCAGAGGGACGGAATTAAAAAAAAAAAGGAGAGAGGAGAGAGATAAGAGAGGCAGCATAAAAGAGAGGGAAGGAGATGGAGGGAGGAGGATGAAGAAAGAGAAGAGACAATTATAAAATGGCACGAGAAAATCAGTTCAACGTCTTCAGCTTGGAGGCGTCGCACAAGGAGGTGGGTAGAGGTTTGTCATTGTGTACACACACACACACACACACACACACACACACACACACACACACACACACACACAAACGTACTTCAGATGCAGGGTAAGGGCAGCGAGGATGACACAGGCAGATAAGGGAGACGGGCGACATTTCGAGCTCAGGCAGATCACATAAAGACAAATATAGATGGAAGTTCTCCACTCACCCCACAACAGGTGGTGTGTGCAAACGCGAGGGTGAGGGTGTGTGTGCGTGTGTGTTCGCATCTGAAAGTATAGACAGATTCACTAACAGGTAAATTTAAGAAGATGAAAAAGTAAGAAGGTAAAATGAGAGAACATTCTTTTCCTTGACCTTTTTGTAGTTCCCTGGACTTATTAAATAATCAGAAATGTGTCCTTGTCTCATCTTTAGACCCCAAAACTCATCTTAACTCTGCTCCCAGATTAATTATCACGATCTCCTCCTAAAGCATCATAGATACAGCTGCTGGGTGTTAGAAGTTCCAGTTATGGCTACACAACCATGAAATGTGGTTCCCCAATAAACAAAGGATTTGAAGAAAATATCACCAAGCCCCTACCACCAAACCCTAACACCCCCCCACCCCCCCCACCCCCGTGCACACAAAGATGCGTGCACTCACTGTAAGTGTATTAGTTCCGAGGCTTATCGCTGCAGAGGGACCACACAGCACAAAAGGCTGATTTCACTCCAGTCGTGGGAGGGCCCTGACAGGCTGTCAGCATGTTCCAAAGATTCAACAAATCCCCCACCCTCCTCCGTTGTCTGACGGTGGTTACAAAACCACACACACACGCACACAGATGCACACACACACTCAGATGTCTATATGTAAGTATGAACACACATGCAGACGCCCACACTCACACCAGAACTTGACTGTTGACAACTTAATTTCAAGGGTAGTTTACAGAAAGAAACAGCTTCATTTCAAATACCTTCACACACACACACACACACACACACACACACACACACACACACACACCACACACACACACACACACACACACACACTATGTAGAAATGATGAAAGATCGCTTCAGAACCGTGCAGGATGGCGGTACTGCACCTTTATGCAAACATATTTGTCAACTGCGTGAGTAGCTCTTTAATTCTTCAGCCAACAGTGTTTCTGCATCCGGGCAGAGGAAAGGACAGATTAGTCAGAACAGGCTTTTCTTTTGCATAATTACTATAATCATTCAACTAGAATTAAACAGACGGGCACATGAATGCCTGTCTGACACCAGTGTGGAATGTGCGGCAATAGAAATTGTAATCACGAGAAGTTTATGCATGCGTAACTTTGTGCGCGTGCAGGTATGGTGGTGTGTGTGTGAGAGGCAACCAGTGAGATTTTCTCCACTCAAAAATCTGACCAGTTACTAGTTTTATGATGATCAAATATTAAACTAGGCCGGCAAGTGGGAAGCAAATATTCTGTGAAATTCAGCGAGTCGCACCGATTTTTATTGTTTGAAGGGTTTGTAAGCACAATTAAAAAAGCAGCATTTGATAACAGAGAGTCTTAAATAGTTTATTTTGAGTTTATTGACCTAAAAATAGCCTTTGACACCATCAAACACAATTTGTTATTGGATAAATTAGACAGGTGTGACAGGTATCAGGTGGGTCTTTAGGTAAGTCGTTTAATTCATCTTGATTTTAAATCACATGTGGAGTACCCCAAGGATCCATTCTCGGTCCAAAATTGTTTATCGTGCATTTCAAACGTCTGAGATTACCTCCAAAGTGAGAAATAATATGCTGCTTCTTGGACTGGAGACGCCTCCTTCTCTTCTTTGATCTTGCTAATTCTCTTTCTTATCCTTTTATTAGATTTTTTTCCTTTTGGTTATTTGAAATAAGGATTCATCCCTTCGTTTCCAGCATGCTTCCTCTGAGATCGGGCGTGCCAGAGGTCACCAAAGACGGATGTGTCTGCGTTTAGAGAACCAGTGTTCGTCCCTAATTCCGATGTGAAAGAAAAGGTGCGAGCCATTCCTCCTGCTCCTCCCGCAGCCCTGTCTCTGGTGTCAAGTGTGTGGATGATGAATGCGATTTGCCATCTTTAATAGATGAGCAGCCTCTCAGAGACAGGTAGTAAAATGTCTGGATCATCAGATTCTCTCAGTCTCATGCATCACACCTGCTCACCTGTCCTGCTCCTTTCATCTCAGCGTGCCAGAAACTTCTCTCTGCTCTGCACGTCTCAGGGAAAATGTGCAAACTGTTGTTTCCTGTCACTTCTGTCCTTTAAACTTTGAAGAGGCTGGACCGCAGAGGTTTCACCACATCCTAAATGCTGATGAAGCTAACACCAATCCAACCATCCATTTTCTATGAAGCTCCACTTATTCCTGACCAGGGCCACAGCGGGTTGTGGGGTCTCTTGTGGTTGTAACCAGCCAGGTAGGAGCACATCCTGGACAGCTGATCGGTGCATCACAGGACAACGCACCATGGGAGGCTTTAGTGGGGCTAGAGCCCAGGACCGTGATGCTACGACGCGAGCGTGCTAACCACAGGACTTTTGGCAGTCATCAATTTATATAATGTGCCTTCAATCTGGCAGAAGGTTCCAGGGTCGCGTCTGGAAACTACTGAATACAAGATCACGATAAAATGAATTTCAGGTACAATAATCTGTGGACAAACTCAGTTTTCCCTCTATCTTAAAGATGACTTTTAATGACTTTACAGTCGAGGATTTTTGTCTGTTGTAATGCAGATTAGAACAAAGGTGCGTATTGTTGCAAAGCCCTCCTAATCCCGATCATTCATCAGGCTCTGTGGAAGCACCATAATCCCTCGTGTCTGCGAGGGATGAAACTGTTCATTCAACCACTCAGAAAGCACAATTCTCTGCAGCCTCAATGTCACAAATCAGCAGCAAGAAAAAAATGTCCTGGAGAGGTGAAAGTGACTTCAGTGACCTTTTACAATAACGTATAAGGGTCATTACATATCAGACATGTGGAGGGAACACTAAAAAACAGGAATAAAGATGTCATAAAACTTGATAATTGTGTTGTAGAGGAATAAAAGCCTATATGGGATGTTTTCAGGCGGCAAAAGGAAATTCTTCCGAAACTAAATTGTAATTCTATCCTGAAAGAGCAGAATTGTCCTCATGAGACTTTAGAAACTCTTTCTCTGAAGGTGGAATAAAAACACAATCTCTTCAGTCTTGTTGACACGGTTCCTTTCTTTAAAAAAAACAAAAAAAAACAAATAAACACCAGAATGATGAATTATTAATAGTGATTTTTCATATTTGCCCCTGCAAAGTGAAAAACCCAGACATTCTTGCAGCTCATCCTGTTGATTTAGGCGTTCGCACGGCCATTGCTGCACATATTTGGGCACTGGCACCTGGCGGGCGTCTCAGGTTGGATTCTGAACGGTCCTGGGTTCAGATTTACGGGGTCTCGTCTTTGTGAGTGTTCAAAATAGGCCATCTATTTCTGCACCTCCAAGCAAAACCGCCTGCTCAACAACATAAACAACTGAGGGGAGGTTTCTCCTTCGCTCCATCTATCTCTTCAAGCTCCCGATCAGCAAATTCCACTGAGGTGAAGGAAATGAGTCTATTTTATACTGCAGACGGAGGAGTCGTGGCTCCAAACACAGCCTTGGTTCTGACTTCTAAGTTTGTATATATTTTCAGGGTCACACACACACAAACACAACATTGTACTTCTAGCTTTGTGAGGACTTTCACTGACATAATGCATTCCCTAGCCCCAGCTTCTAACCCCATAACCCTAACCCCTTCTCTAAGCCCAACCCTAAACACACATCTTAACCCTCAAACAGTCCTTTAAGTTGTGAGGACCAGCCAAAATGTCCCCACTTTGCTAGTAGAATGAGTATTATGGTACTCCGTACAGAGAACACACACAGGGTCAGTTCTTTATTCCTTTACATCTTGTGTGACTGAGGGTGTTTAGCAGCAAAGCTAGGAGATGAATTTGCACTGATGGAGTTATTTGTCTCCGTGGCTGAAGGCTCAGACACCAGCGGTAGTTAGTTAGTGGTTTGATTGAGGTGAAACACTAGAAACCTCAACAATGATTAGGATGCATCTGCGCTCTGAATAAAGTGCTGCTCAACAGCACCGTTGCACAAACATCTGCGCACACAAACTGTCCAACTCAGCACCAGAGGAACCAACCAGGAACCAACCAGTGACCAACCAGGATCCAACCAGGAACCAACCACGGACCAACCAGGGACCAACCAGGATCCAATCAGGAACCAACCAGGAACCAACCACGGACCAACCAGGATCCAATCAGGAACCAACCACAGACCAACCATGGAGCTGCACGTTTGACCCCGAATTCCAGTATTTGGTCTCTCACACTATATTTGTGTTTCCAATTAGAGGAGCTTCAATTTGTATTTTATTTTGCATTTTCCTCCATTAATTGTAATTTGAAGATGAGGAAGTCGTTTCGCTGAGAGGAATCATCCCTGGCGTGATAACAGTAGAATTTGCTCCAGAGAAAAAGTTCAGCACTCTGTAATTTGCAGTAGTAGTAGTAGTAGTAGTAGTAGTAGTAGTAGTGGTAATAGTGTTAGTAGTAGTAGGAGTAGTAGTTTCTCATATAGCGATTGTGATCATTCAAGTACTGAAAACAAATAAAATGTAAAATCTCCTCAACTTTATTGATCATTCAACACTGGTGAACTGTGGTGAACAGTGGTGAACACTAGTGAACTCTGGTGAACTCTCCTGTGCTCAGAAACTGCTGTTAGTGAAGACGCGAGGAAGAAGGCTTCTCGACAGGATTTTATTATCGTCAGCGCGTCAGGACGGAATCTCGGGACGGATCATGTCGACATCTTGGACTGAGCCTTTATTCCGTTAGTTGATGCCTGATGACCTGCAGGGACTCTCCTGGCCTTGTCCTGACACCTGAGCTCCTGCTCTAGTCCAACCTGGTGTGGACGGTTGGTTGGAGCTGACTCCTCCCGTCCAGGTTTGACACCTGTCCACATCAAAGACTGCTGCACCAAACACAGATCTGTCCTCTCAGAACCTGTGGTCTCATTCCATCTGCTTCCCACTCTCATTCCTCAATAGCTGGATATGCTGCCTCTCTGTTCCCTGACTCACTAGGATCTTTTCAGGTGCTGATTATGTAACCTGACAACAGTTTTTAAAAGCAATTTAGCCTTTAATATTACACAGTAGCTTAGAAAGTGCGAGATGCCAGATGAACTGCCGTGCCTTAATAGTATCCTCCAAACTTTTGCAACATTCCAAGCAGGAATGTTCAAATACTTGTTATTATAATAGAAGTTGGAGGAAACCCCAAAGAGGGTTCAGTTCACACAAAACACTCAGAATGGAGGCCGCTACTGTATGAAAGACGGGAGAAAGCAGAAAATTCAGAGTGTGTGTGTGTGTGGGGGGGGGGGGGGGCGGCGGGTGAGGAAGGGGAGGTATTCCCACATGTGGCTGCTGTGGCTTGGAACTCTGCAAGGCTCAAGATGATGCATTCACACTTCAGCTTCAAAATAGCTGCAGCGTTCATTTATTTAGTTGGAGGATTTCATCCGGTCTCTCGTTCCCAGGACCACTGTGGCTGCCCCATCACTGGGAACATGGTCACATGGTCCAACTCTATCACAATAACCTTCACAGATGAATCCAACTACGGGCATTCCTCAAACACAGATGCTGCCCTATACTGGAGGGTTGATGATATCAAATCCCCTCTTTATTGCAACCATACTATACATTGAAGTGACCATACATTGCCTCTCCATCACTGTGGACATCTGAAGCCAGTCTGACTCTGACCATCAGCCCTTTAACCCTATTGTTTAAATTTGGTTAAGTTTGAAGATCAGGAGACTTTAATGAAGGTGTTCCACAGAAATCTCATTGTCAGGATGGGATGGATGAACATCCTTTAGGCTGGAGAACATGCACATTTACCCACGCAGAGACAGATCGAGTAAACAGGTTCCTCACTGACTTGATTAATGCTACACAACCTTGTGATACCGAGAGCCCGAAGACCTATGGCCCCACTATAAACAGCGAGATTTTCAGCATTTTAGCGTGTGTTTGACACACGTCGGTGCGTGTTCTGAACTGTCCACGCTGCTCTTTAAATCACAGGTGGATGGAGAACAACCTACGCTGTTTCATCTTCCTCATTGTTATTGGGGCTACTGAACCCGTCCCTCCGACTGCGCTGACATGAATATAGCACCATCAGGCGGCTGAAGAGTTTCAAGCATAAATGTCTTACAAAGAATGTGAAATGATTAAAGGTTACAGAAAAACACATATGGCGAGCATATGGTGTTCATAGTTGTGCCTCAATTATGAGAATAAGATAATTAACAAAGTCATTGATTGAATCACAATGCTTTAATTGGCTTATTATAGAATGCCTCGTAACAAGCTCATAATTACAGGACATATTGTGCACAGTCTAAGAGGAGGAGCTCATTCTTAAGCTGTAAATATCTGCACCGATCCTTCATTTTAAGTGTCCCTCAGAGCACCAGAGTTTCCTCAACCTGCCCTGTTACCACATTAGGATGTGTTGTTGGGGTGACTCCAGTGAATGACAAATGTTCGTTACAGGACAGGCACTATTGAAGCACTATAAGCTAAAAACTGGCTTGCGGAGCGCACGTTAAAGCGTACTTGAAGGAAACGAGGCCCCTGACAGATTGTCTGATGAAGACTACAGAGTAGGCGTGTTCACAGTTAACAGCACTTCAGTGGAAGATGTAAGAGATGTAAGAGAGCTCAAGGAGCCCAGATAATAGGGTTGAGCTGCGCTCTGGAGGTGAGTGTTTCCAAGGCTGAGGTTAAGGAGGATTATCAGTCTTCACGGCACCGTGGATCTCATTTTTCTGAAGAAATGTGATGACTCGGCAGTGGGGAAGACAGAGGTATTGTAGATGCCAGCGTGAGGGATGGAAACGTATTTACTCTTCTCTCCTTGTGAATAACCTCACATGACACAATGGTTCATGCACACTGACAAGTCTCATTTCCCTTTGCAAGAGCGGTAATGGATTCTTATTTCTCTCCTCCTTCCCTCGCCAACTGTGAGCAGCTCTGCGATGAGAGGGCGGCGCTGCGTGTCACCTTCTGTCCCGACCCTGAGACCGTCAAACACACACACCGCTTGTCAGGTTAAAGACCGCCCAGGGACACCGCACCGATTCAGCTCTGGCTGATATTTACGAAAAACAATACCTGGGTTTACTGTACGATGCATCGAATGCTTATGACGACACCACAGAAGTATCTGTACGTGGAACGAGTGGACATTTTTCTGCTGTGTTCAGAAACACAAATGTGATTAAATCATGAGTTCATGTGACTTCTGCTGGATTGGTATTAGCTCTTTCCCTGGGCTGTCCTTCATCCCTGGTGGGGCCTCCTGAGAGCTTGAGGGTCCTACAGCATTTAGATGTTCCCTGTGATGTTCCTCTTCTGGGCAGCCACAACAGTCCTGTGATGACTACAAGGGCTGTTGTCTTCACTGGGATTTCTCCTGCTCCTTCTTCCCGATGTTGCTGTCGTTGGGACCTGACAGGTGTGTGGCTACAGCCCTTCTCTCCTCTTTGTCCACCAGCACGATGTCCAGCGGGTTCACCTGTATGTCAGTCTGCATCAGGGGTGTCCCACAGGATCTCAGCATGGTCATCCTCCCCCACCTTTGGAGGCGTGTCCCACTTTGACGTCAGAGTGTCCAGTACAATAAGACGGGTGCAGCAGTTTCTGTAACTATATCAGCCACCTGACCACTTTACCTGCAAGCATCTGACACCTGTGTGCTAGATTGTCTCAGAGTGCACCCTGGATCATGCCTGGTGTGGTAGATCTTGGTCCTACAGAAAGTGGCCTGCAGGGACCTGGCTTTCAACAGAGGGGGTGATGTATTGATTTTGGAAGGTCTATTCGGGGAAATACCTGCATTATGGGTTTGAACATACGTTCTGTCAGTCACAAACCTTTCTCACTTGTTATTTACTTAAAAAAATAGAACTTCAATATGATACAAAAAAGTTTAAGCCAAACTAGCAATTAGCCTGGTAACGTAGTAACTTATGGACATGTCCTGAAGTAAGTATATCATTGCTGAAAATTCACTCCCAGCAAACGTATCGTGAATGTTACCCATCTTTACTTCAAGTGTCTGCAGATGTTTAAATCACCGTGTCACCTTCATAGGGCACTAAAATGACTTACAAATGATCATAAGCAAGCTGCTGAGGGAGGAAAAAGCAAAGACATGTTCTTTGTGTTTTTCTCAATTTCCATTTAATCTGACGCATGCATTTGTTGTGTCCCTGAAGGCACCATTTCCACTGATGGCATCATTACTCTCTTTCACGCTGCAGTGACAACACACAGAATAAGCTCTCAGCAGTTGGATGCAGTCACCAAAGTGCAGCACTGAAATAATATATACACTCTGCTCAATTCCACCAATATACCAAATGTATTAAAGAAGTAAAGCTCTAGCTGTTCTCTTCGGAGCGACGCTGCCTATTGCTACTTCAGATGATTTACTCGAGGAGAGCGTAAGCTTTCCTCGTTCTCGTTCAGAGACAAAACCAATCACCATGAAAGGAAAATTACGTTTTCTTCTCCGAAAACTTTGGGAAACACTTTAATTCTCCTTTAGTGGGCCTGGGAATTCAAGTCTAAACGGATTTCCTTGTCTGGTAATTAAATAAAAAGTCAACTCAACCAACAAACAACTGGTTCCAAAACGCTGGAATACAGTCATTTGTTCCAGTGTTGCCAATGTGATCTGGAGCATGGACACGTGCATGATGTAAATATGTGGGCGCTGTAGGCCAGAGGTGTCTTTGAATAGTTCTTTAATTTGTTTTAAATGAGAAAATATAATAAATTGTCTTTGTTTACAGATGCTGCTGGCCAGAGCGACGGGACTGGTGAGTAGGTAGCTTAGAGTTAGTATTCCAAGATTCAGTTATGCTGTATATGTGTGCACATATTAGCATTTGTTCAAATTCACCTTAAAGTGAGCATTTGCTCATTATGTCTTACAAGTATCTGCAACATTAAAAAACATCTCAGAATGGTCTTACTTATAGTTTTAGCCTGAATATGTGCGACTGTCACGCTAACTGTAGTTCACACTGTCCAACTGCTGCACACCAGGTCTGTTGTTATGCTCCTGAGAACAAGCACATCAAATGGCATTAATGGGCAGGAGAACAGGACAAAGAGGGGGTTTGTAAGCTTGAAAAAAGGCTAGATAATTTTTAGAAAATCAACTTAAATATTCCTCAAATTTATCAACATAGAAGACAAAAGAAAATATGAACAAAACCACAACTGAAGTCATTGTAATTCAACTGGAAGCAGTGGAACTACCACATGTCCAGTGTGGTCCTGCTCATATGTTCAGTATGTATTTTGCTACCCAGCTCTTAATTGAACCCATTTATACTTTAGTGCACTTGAGCTTCAAGTGCACTCTTTCATTTGTGTTCTCCACGTTACGGATGCTTCACTCACTGTGCTTTTATGGTCATTGGATTGCTGTTATCTGGTCCTTAACAGCCACTAGCACAAACAGCCAATTGTTATTGTAGATTAGTCTAAATTGTAAATTAGCCGTGCCGTATGTTTGTGCAGCGGCTTGGAGCAGAATAATTTTGGTGACATTCAAAGTGGGCCGGAGAGGAGTTTAAATTAGGGGCCAGTGTGATGGGGCCCGGCCACATGCTGCTGCTGAACAGAGCGCACTTTCATCAGAAATTTCAGGCTCATAATAGAATATTTCTCTTTAAAGCTAACTAACAAAAAGAGGAAGAGTCAAAAGTTGACTAAATTGAAGGAATATTAGCCACCATTAGCATGTGCACCAGCACCCAGAATCTGAATAGCTGCATGCATTAAAATGCTCTTACTGACATGTTACCCATGATTGCATTTTGTTTCTCACTGACTTTAATGCTTCCTAATAACGATTGCGGTGCATCAGTATCTGGATGCAATATGTAATCTGAAAAGCAATCAGTTAACCCTAACCCAAACAAACATGATGTAACATTTGAAGCATTGAGGGATAACAAATCATTTGCCCTGGATAAACTCTGACAGGAATTCATGTCTTTGGGTTATTTTGTACATTTTTGTGTCCCCAGTCACATCATGTTATGTGCGCACTGTTAGCGTTCAGTTTGTGTGGGAGAGGAGTAAAGACCAACTAATGATAACAGCAGCAGGGTTGAGCAAAAGTGAGTATCTGCAGGCGGTAAAGAGGAATTAATTTCCTTCACTCAACAGACAGGATGGTTGAGGCTGCAGAGCCACAAGCCACGTCATCTATTGTGGGTGGAGAACTTTGTGGGTGCTCTGTCTTCTAGAGTTTCCCCATGAGATGGTTCAATGTCAGCAAAGACCGTGAAGAATAAATATGTTTGCCCTTCAAGCGGTAGTCATTTATATTCCAATGAAAAAGGACTGCATATCATTTGGAAAGTAGTAAAAAAAAATCATTATCACACCTCAGCTTTCTTAAAAGCTCATTAAAGTTCTTCTACATGTGAACAATACAAATATAATTAAAGTGTGTTCTAAAATGCACAAAAATCCCTCTCAGTTTAGTTAACAGAAGGCGACAGCGCCTCCCTGGTGTACATTGGTACTGCAACAAATGTCTGTGCCATTTTCACAACTATTTCTGGTGCACAAACTAACAACACAAATTTGCTCTCTGCTGACATAAACATGTACATGTTTTTCATATACTAATAGATAAAAAGCTATTTTCATAAATAACCTTCAATTACGTATTTGTGTGCTTCAGCGAGTGCCAGCGCTGTCGGGTAAATGTATATTTACCAGTTGGGGGTCTACATACATGAGAAGACTCCTAGAATCCCAGCAGGGAGCCTCTACCTGCCGCTGCTACGGCGAGCCTCCTGACCCTCTGCACAGCTGAACATGCTTTGTATCAAACCAGCTGAGTGTAAATGGATACAATGCTAATGTCAAGATAGGTGTAGGGCCCAATGGATACTGACAGGAAAACTGCAGGCAACGAGGGGCCATATGATGAATATTAATCAAAATTTGTGCTATGTGGAAAGAACCACTCTGGAGAACATAGCTAAGTACCACCTGGGGGGAAACCAGTGTATACATTCATTAGCCATCAATACAACCGCTACAGAATGGGTGCCAGTCCCCGTATACCCGGCAGTCAGGAGCAGTTAGAACGCACATTAAACATTAGAGCAAGTCTGACGACAGAGCTGTGTCGGCCGTTGCTACCGGCTGGCAGATGGCAGTTCTGCATCTTTGATGAGGGACAAAACAGAAAACTTGGGGGATTAGAGTGTGTCTGTCATGTTTATACAAATATCCCAGTATAACCAGTCCATTTTGCCCCCATTTACCTCTTGGACAATTTCACTTTTTGCTAAACAGTCAAATCTATTGAGGAACATTAACGATAATCGTAAGGCAACGATTTGTACCGAGTCCATCTTTATTTTCTTCCAACTGATGGAAACTCATCGGAACATGTTGTTTCCTTTTCTTCTACCCAGGTATGAAAGTAAATGACGCTGCTAACAGAAGGGCACTGACCCTGGAAGATGGCCTTGAAAATTAAAGCGAGCCTTGAAAACAAACCAAGAGCTGACAAAGGACACACTGGGATTGATTTTTATTCTCTTTTATCAACAAGAATGGACAACACTCTTGTAAAATTAGAAAAAAACAAAACAAAACCAAAACAAAGTTGTGTTTTTGGAAAATATTCCAAACTTCTATTGTGAGCTCGGAGCAAATTTGTTCTTGGAACAGATGTGCAGACACACGTCAAATAAAATAAACCTCGGCCAAAACTAAAGAGAAGAAATACGGTGATTTATTAGAATTCCATGACTCTGCTTTCATCATGCTTCAGTTTCTATGTGTAAAACTGCAAATAAAAATGTGATCAGTATATTTCTAAATATACCACCGGTGGTGAAGTCAGTAAAAATGCATCCTGTTTCCTTTTATCACGTGTTATTGTGTCATTTCTCCAGCCAAACATTGATTTTCTGCAAGCTAATACGAATATAAAAGGGAATCCGACGGTGGACGTTCTCTCTGCAGGACACCTGTGTATGAGGACTGAGGATGGACGGTTCCACTGGTGGAAGGGAGGGGGGGGGACCGACCTCCGCTCCTAAAACCGTCGCTCAGATTTGAAACCAAGACCTCCTGGATGCAAAAGTGAGGAGAAGCAACATTTGGACAAATGATGACTAATTATGCAGGCCCGCAAATAAATGTGTCACCTGTTTTCACCGCCTACTTGACGCTGACTAATCGCACAGTGAGAGACATCTGCCATGGTACATGCCGCCGTTGCCACGGAAATGTATCCCAGCCAGGAGAAATCAGTACCAGAGGAAGTACTGAAGGATCGGGTCTGACCTCTCGGTGTTTACAGGGAGGGGCAGAACGACTGATAATACATTGATAAGACCATTCGTCCATCATCCATCCCTCCATCATCATCCATCCATCCCTCCATCATCATCCATCCATTCATCCATCCATCATCATCCATCCATTCATCCATCATCCATCCATCCCTCCATCATCATCCATCCTTCTTTCCCCCCTCCATCCAACCATTAATCCCTCCATCCATCCTCCCATCATCCATCCATTCACCCATCATTCTCTTCCTCCCTACATCCATCCATGAACCCCTCCATCCATCCACCCATTAATCCATCCATTAATCCTTTCATCCAGCCATCCACTCATCTCTCCTCCCTCCCTCCACCCAGCCATCCATCCCTCCATCATCATCATCCATTGATCAGCCCTCCTTCCCTTACCCCTCCATCCACCCACCAATCCATCCATCATCCTTCCCTCATTCATCCACCTATATCTCCTCCCTTCCTCCCTCCACCCATCCATCCATCCATCTCCTCCTCCCTCCCTCCCTCCCTCCACCCATCCATCCATCCATCTCTCCTCCCTCCCTTCCTCTACCATCCATCCATCCACCAATCATCTATCCACCCATCTCTCCCTCATCCCTCCACCCAGCCATCCATCCCTTCCTCCATCTCTCTCTCCCTCCCTCCACCCACCCGTCCATCCCTTCCTCCATCTATCCCTCCCCCCACCCTCCTACCCATCCATCCCTCTTTCTTACATCAAATTACATGACAAAGGTAGAAGGAAGCTCTTGTGTAATTTATAAAAATGTATTGTCTTACAATCCAGAGTTCTGTTTTATCTATTAAATGTATTCAAATAAACACTATTAATCTGTCTCTCCGAAACAACTCCTAACTGCTCTTGCTGGGAATGTTGTTACCTTCAGGTAGGAGCCCTTCCAGGAATACACAACATCTGCTCCAGGCCCAATAACCAATCAGCTGTTTGCCAAATAAAAGGTAGAGGAGGAGGAGGAGGAGGAGGAGGAGGAGGAAGAGGAGGCGGCTTTGGCAGGGAAAAACATCAACACAAAAAAAGTACAGACAGATGGAGCAACACAGGCAAGACGGACCAGAAGACAAGAAGAACTTATGGATCAAAGGCGGTATTAAAGGGGTGAGAAAAGTAGGAGGCCTACAAACGATCAGGAGCGAGTGAGTTCCATACAGCATCTGAAAATGAGTGCAGCTAATGTTGGAGCCAGATGGAGAGAGTCCAACTAATGAACTGATCAACGATAAAGAGCCTCAAAGAAAAATGTGGCTCGCCTGTCGTGCTGCACTGAAACTCCACTCAAGGCCTGTGAGGTTTGTAACCTCACAGACAATAAACACCAGAATTTAGTGTTTGTTCCAGTACAGCAGCTAAATGTTGGGCTAATATAGATCCAGTTAACAACGCTGGACAAACTGGCTGCCTGTCGGGGTTTTATTGTCCTTCCTTACTGTTCTCATCCACTCCGGAGGAGCAGAAGAAGCTGCTAAAGCAACACTGATATCACCTCCTGAAAATCAAAGATTACGTAATCAGAGCATTAAAATGGCAGCAAATAATGTAAAAAAAAAAACCCTGAAATATTTACTATATGTAATATGATTCCAGTCATTGTGGTAGCAGTAAATAACCCAAACATCTAATAATCTAAACATTTATAACTATATCACGAACACAAACAGGGTGGCTTTAAGAAGCCTCCAAAAAATAGGATGAGGGTAAGCATGAAGTGGAATGAACAGATGTGGAGGTTGGGGAATTCTGATTTCATTTCCCCGGCACAAACACGCAGCCTGGATGTTCTCGGGTTGTTTCATGCAGAGCTGCTGTAAACAACAAGAGTTCATATTGGAGATTACCGGGAACGGCAAAGTTACAACACTTTCCATCTGTGTTTTACAGGCATTTGAAAGTGTGTGAGTGTGTGTGTACAATCCAGCAAATGAGGTAACAGCATTTGCTTGAAAGCGTCACTGAATGCGTCATGGAAATAACGGTGAGGCTCTGTGAAAACAGAGTGAAATCTTAATGACCTCCTGCAGGTGCTGATGGATGAAACGAGGGTTCCGCGGTGAAGCCGCTCTCATTAAAGACGAGCTCTTCGCTCTTCATCACTGGCCGTGCAGAAAAATGTGCAATTTCCTTTCATGGATGGGTGGCCATGACACGGAGCAGACGAAGCATCCGAATCTGACACCCACGTTAGCAAAATAGCTTCAGAAATTAAACCAAACACGGCGACCACCCCTCCAATCAGTTTAACTGCAGTTCAGCCAGCCGGGAAGGTTTGATGGACAAATTGAGCCGCCTAACTGACTCTTTATCTCCAAGATCTGCTGGTGTGAGTGATGGCTGAGTGCAGGCTGTGATTTTTAAGAGGCCAAAGGCATCAATTTCTGGCAAAGTTATGACAAAGTTATGAGATGTGGATAGTTGATGCTTGTCTACATACAACCCATAGTTATTACAGCGGTGCCACCACAATCCCACAGAAAGGCCCCCGTGGCGACTACGGCCGTTTAAATGTGACGCGCTTTCTTTCGTTAATGGTGAAACACACTCTGGATTCCTCCAGTTCAACATGAAACCGAAGCTCTGTTTGGATCAATGTTCAGCAGTAAACTCGAAATCCAGGTGCATATTCACCTGAAATCCAGAAGGTTTCAGAATTTCTGAAGATGTTTTTATTATTTTCAATGGCAAATTTAATTGCAATATGAAAATATATTTTTTTTACTGGATATAATATTGAAAACAGTCAAAGAAAGAGCAGGAGAAATACAGCTGACCATGGTTCCCCTGCAGGGGGACCTTGTGCCGTTGCTCCAGCCTCTTCCCAGACATGACCTTTATACCTCAGCAACATTTCGGCAGAAGTGAGAAGCTTCACTTTAACCGTCTCTGGAGGCTAATTTCCATTTGGATGAACACTAAGTGGTAAAAGTGCATCCTCCCAAAGGCAGATAGTTCCAGAAAAAGGGGATGAAAGAGGAAAGAAAATCGCACTTTCTAGGAGTAAAACTCAGTGAAGTGTGGTATATTTTCTGGGATTTGCAGATATGTTCCTTCTATACTGAAGGTGAAACAAGTGTCATCGCTGTAGGATATAAAAATCTGCTCAAGCAGAAAAAAAAATAAACACGTCAGAGGTTCCTGCTGCTGTAATTCCCAGGCTGTGTCTTGTTTGGCACCATTCCTCTCAGTCTTATGGCCACTCAGATTCTGTCCATCCATCTTTCCCCACTTTTATCTGCTGCAGCTGCATCATCATGCCCCCCCCCTTCCTGGAGCCTTTCCACAGTTTCAGATGAGAAACTGGCAGATAATTACTGTCCCTACACCAAGATCTTAATCAAGGTACAAATGTGATGTGGTCATCAAAAACCTTTGCTGCTATGAAATCAACACTTTGGAGAGCACTCGCTCAAACGCTGAAGACGCACAGACATGAAAGCAGCCTCGCCCCAAACCTGCAATTACACAAGCTGCCTCTTCAGGCAATTTGGTGGCGACTCGCCGTAAATGGAGGCGCTTCCATCGCCGTCACGGTGAAACGGTCGCAGGAGGGAAGAGGAGAGAGCAGTTGTTGTCATTCATCACGAAGCACCGTGAGGAAAGTTTGGGATGATATTGGAGACATCAGTCAGGCTTCCAACAGCAGCTCATCATCAGGAAACAAGTGAAGAAAAAAGCTTTGTGTAGCACCACAAAGAATATTTACCCTAAATGTAGGGGGCAAGTTCATGCTTAAAGGCTCCTTTTTAATACAAAAATAAGGCAGAATGTGTAAAATTCAGACTTGACGGCATGTACAATCCAATGTTATCAGACTATTTAAATATGCAAGAGATATGGGACCATAAACATCTATTTTCAGGGCAGTGAAGCCCAGAAATTAATAATTCAAGCATCTATGATTCCATGCTCATGAAGATAATCCGATATGATCAAAAGCAGGCACTAAAAAACTCCCAAGACTTTGACTCAAGATAGTTTGTGGACTTCTTTCATGTTTCTGACAATTTTCGTTGAGTTATGGTCTGAAATTCTATTTTTCCCAAAACAAAACAGCGCAGAAGAGGACTGAGCGCATTTGCAAGGAGGTAGAACTCCGGCCTGCTACCGGTATTAAATATGCAGCTCAATCCAGTCTTGTTCCTCATCCTCATAATAAGGATGATTTATTCCCATAATGGTGCAAGTCATGTGGTTTTATTTTACTTCAGCAGAAGTGTGAGTGCACAATCTGGAGGGGGGAAAAACAAAATCCTTTAAAGTTGAGTCGAAACTGCAGCCCTATGAGACATATTCCTCTCCGGTCTTTGTGCACGGCTGTAAACATTTAGATTTAGTTTATGACCTCGGGAGAGAAGCCGACTCCGTGTTGCTGCCAAGCAGAAGTCACACAAGCCTAAGTATATTTATTCCCCACGAGGCAACGAGTTAATGTCATACGACAGCGACATTCTGCAGCCTCTCCCAGGAAAACACCAGCAAAAATGAGATGCCACTATGATTAATAGCCATAAAAGAGCTGAGGTGGAAACAATATAAATGAAGCAGAACAAGCCAAGACAAAGTTGGGCCATTTCTGTTTGGGAGGTGCACGTGGAGGCCGTCGGTCTCCACCAAATGTAATTTCCAGCAGGTGGAAACAGTGTGAATCCAAATAATCAGGCCGTCTTCCACAGCACTGCAATCAGGCTGGATTCAGGAGGTTTGTGATCCTGCATGTATGTATCTGCTTTCAGGCGTCAGACTGGCTTTGGGGGCTGTCAGGCTGTGAGGGCGGAACCCCTCAATCAGTCGCTGAAACGAAGTGTGTGTGTGTCTGCCGCTGGATGGATGGGCCCCACTCTGCTCCCCGGAGCCTGTTCACTTTAACTGAAGCTCTGCCGAAACACACGCTGAGGCAGAACAGCAGGTCCACATCTGCCATAGAAATGGAATTAGACTGACAGCCCCCCACATACACACACAAGCATATATGTATAAAAGACTCCCAGCAAATAAATAAAGTCAGGCACACCGGCAGTGTGACAGACTGGCTGTGACTCTCCATTAGCTAAAAATCTCATATTGCTGTGGCTGATTTTAGCGGAGAAAATGGAGAGAGAGAAGGAAGGAGCAACAGAGGCCGTGGAAAATGGAGGATCGATGTGAGTGATGAGACCAGGAGAGACAAGCCGAGAAAACAAACGTATGAAATGAAAAGGAAAATTAATAGTCGATAGTGTTGAGGCAATGATGGAAATTCTCATTTGAAGCCAAATGTCTTGAAACATCGCTCTGATGGTGTTTGGCCTCTTCATGGTGGAGGGGCTGCAGTTCTTCCGGAGCCGTGCTCCTGGCCCAGTTGGGGTGAGGTTGTGCTGCGTCTCACGCTGCTGTTTGGGCTCATTCTGGACCTGCTCTGGTTTATTTGCATCACCGTTTGATCCCACATGAGCAGCGATACAAAGAAAGACAATCAATTAATTATTAAAAGGCCTGAAAACCCTCTGGCATTTCCTAAGTTCCACACCTTCAACTTGGCTTCTGCAGCCCAAGGTCGCAGGGTAGCGAGCCGCAGCAGAAGTGCGTGTAACCTCCTCCTCATCATTAATGTATTCCCCCTGAATAACGAGCAGCGTGGTGCTGTTTAACATGCACTAAACTAACTCCTGGTCCCAAGTCTTGTTGCCTTTCCCAAGTCATCAGCAGCTCGTGGAGACAGAGATGATGGTGGAGTGTATCTGTGCTCCACTAATCCGTTCGTACTGATGGCAGAGGGGGAAGGGTTAACCGGACCTTCATCTGTCCACACGCTGAGGTCACAGCGCATCTGTCAGAGGTCGGGGAAAGGTGGGACTTTGGGTACACCTTCCTCCAGCCAGCCCATTACCAAGAGATTGCTTTGACCTCCTGATGGGATTACGGAGGAGGTGAAAGTAACCGACCACCCCCAACATATCGGAGAACTTTGGTTTCTAATCTGCCCAAGTTCTGGGCTGCTAGAGAAGACGGATGGGCACAAACTGGACCAATTTAATGCTAATAAGACCCAGAAAAAAGTGAGGTCTATAGTACAATTATAGCTGGACCCTGGATGCTGTGATATCGCTATGGAAACAATAACAAGACCAGCAACAAAGTAAAGACACCAACCAAGTTCATTTTAAAAACCTTAACACGTAGTTGATCCAGATATCTAATGTCTGTTTGCTAAAGCCCAGACTAGATTTGAATATTTGTTATTTCCACTCACGTTAAGAGAATAGCAGTGGATATGTTAATGTGTGGTTATTTGTGCTCCTCAGTGAATCATCTTCATGTTCAAGCTGCCCACCCATCCATCCTGATCATAGCTCCACCCACACACTCGTGTAAACGTTAAAAATATTTTCTCATCTATCAAAAACAGACATAATGTTGAGGGGTGAGGGAAGGAACGCTCATGGAAACGTGCTAATAATGAGGAATCATGATGGAGCACCTACATTTGCAGACCTTTCATTATAAATGTAAAGAACACCCAGCTCCTGATCATATATTAGTCTTACATTTGCACATTCCATGTAATAGTCATGGTTTGGTTTACATTATGGATTCATGGAGTGGGAATGATTTATGCTGAGCCTTGTAGCCTGGCACAGAGGCTGCTCAAGGGAGTAACCTCTTGGATAAACTGGGAAAAATACACCAAATTGTTTAAATACAATGCTCACAACAGAGGTTTTACCTTTTACATAAAGACTTCATGTATATATTTTAATATTAGAGGTATATTTTATATCAAATATGTTCAGATGTTTAAATAGATGACCTTTACTGACAGTAATTACTATACTGCAATAGTGCACATGAAAACATCATGGCTGAATCATGTTTTCTATTAATCATCCGGAGAATATTTAGTTAGACGCTGACGGTCCAGAGGTGACGGTTGGGGGACTGCACAGAGGTCTGGATGACCTCCAGCGGGTGCAGCGTGGCGCCAGGAGGGCGAGCACAGCTCTCCAGTGGAGGACGAAGGTTCGGGCCTTCGTGTTTACAAGAATTCACATTGCTCAAGTGCACTTCAGCAAAAACGATGATTCCATGTTCGCTGCCCTTCCGAGACTGAGACATATGTCTCCATCATGCTGATTTATCCCACAATTAATAAGAATAAGCTGCCTGCAGCTGTTCATTTAAAACTTATCAGGACGGTTTTTACAAATACAAGAGTCAACTGGAAATTTCTGCTGTGTTCATAAAGTGGTTCAAAGCACGACGTGTCTTTCCATTTGTTTTTTCATTTCCAGGTGGTTTATGTTATGTTAAAAATCATCAGGAGCTGTTAGCTGCTAAGAACAATAGTTAAAGATGAACAGATAATCAGTATGAAAGGAATTATTCATTCCTGTCTTTAAATACATTATAAATTACAGCTCAAACGTTTGTGCGACACCAGAGATCTCAGCTTCTCTCCCCACATGTCAAGCAAAGAAATGGACCAAGACTAAATATCCAGTTTTTACTCTGCCTTGAAAATGACACTGAGCCTTTTGTCAAAGTGAAGGAAAGCTGAACCTGAAGGATTCTACGTTCTCAAAAACACCCAGAATACTCCAGCGTCCATAAAAGACCCAGTCCTTCGCACAGAAAGCGTCTCCGAGGCCATTTTTGAACGTGTCCTCGCTGCTCAGCATAATAACATTCATTAAAACAGTCATTAAAATGATGAACACGCAAGACCATCTAATCAGACCAGCTAATAAAGGCTGCTGTGATGTAACTGAAGGTATGTTCGGTGTGGGATTATTCACACTATAATGAATACATTATTACACAAACATTCCACCACCCTCACGCTCAGCGTGCTAACCTTTGTTTAGCTAGCCCCAGCTAAGAAAACTAAAAAAAAGTCAGTGTTGTTTATCAGCTCATCAGATCCATATTCTTGAGCAGCCCAACACAGATTGTGAGAGAAAAGGATGGAAACAGGTTCAAAGGTAGCTGGTGGGTACCCACAGAGAGAAGAGGCTCCTTTCAAATGCTGCACACAGAATAATACATAACAGAATGTCTCAGAAAATCTGCCTATTAAATCTTTTACCGTCACAGTGAGGATTGAGTGTGTCGGATAATTTTCACTTTTAAAAAAAAGTCCTCTCCAGATGCTGGATTTTAGTCTCAGCCTCCACCAGTGCTGACACCATCTAAACTCTGAAGTCTTCTCCCTGGTGCTTCATTAGCCTGATTCATCTTCTCAACTGACTTACATCATATGTGTTCTGGTGAAGGGCAAATACCAGGGTGTGTGTGTGTGTGTGTGTGTGTTTCAGATTCATTTAAATTGAACAGAAGCATTTTCTGCACAAAAACGTGAGCATATTTAAAATTAAATGAATGATTGCTAAACTAATTTATTTTCTGCACCACCTCCACTGAAGCTGAATTTCTTTCTCAGGCTTTAAATTAATCTTTGAATTAGACTGAAGTAAATATTTACATGCAGATATTTATTCAGTTGTTCAGGCAAACACAGATGCCCTACATGACGAGGAAGCTCTAACGGGGGTTTTCCCAGAGGTTAAAGGTTATCCACTTCATCCCCACACGTGTAATTCTATATTTGTGAGGACTTTCATAGACGTAATACATTCCCCAGATCCTTACCCCCACAATCCCAACTAACCCTCTAAAACCCTGACCCTAAACCCAATTCTAACCTCAACCTTAAAACGACGACTTTAAACAACTTAATCTTCAAAAACTCCTTTGAAGTTGTGAGGACTGAAAATGGAGCAGGTACAAGAACACACCCACACCCACACCCACACACACTCTATGAAACCATAATCCAACAGGGTTGGGGGCTCCTGCTTAGAAAAGCTGTCAAAAATGACATTCAAGAAATCATTTAGTGTCCAGAGACGACTTGCGATCACACACATTCACATTTTCAGTCGTTAAGAGTTTATTATCCATTAAAGAAACTGGAGACAGACAGAAACAGCCCATAATTGTTGCTCAGATGAGGGGGCGGCCCTGTTGGTCAGATTGACATCAAATGAGGTTAAAATGGTTTTTAATGTCATGTTTGCTTGACTCAAATAAAACCAGGTTACAGTGAGGGAGCATGTTGGGTCAGAGATGTCAGTGGGGGGGCTGCTCAATATCTGTGTGGTCGTATTGTAATTGTGCGAGGCGAAGATGGAGCAGAACACCTCAGGCTGGATTATTGCCTGCTGAGATTTCCCTGGAGTGTGATGTTGGTTGAACCTCTGTGCGTCTGTCTCACAGAGGTCCCCTCTTTTGTTCCTCTCTCTCTTTTCTTTTACCTCTAGTAGAAAAACCAAGCCTGCTTTCCAGGTCTCACATCACACAGAGGGACTATGGCCCACTTTAATGATGGGGTTTGCTGTTAATATTAGCGGTAGCTTTTCACTTCTGGATCCATTCAGCTTCTAAATGAATTAGCACAATTCATGAACAAACCCCGGAGGACATCAAGCCCAGCAGGACCATCATGAAACTGGGAACTGCAAATATAAGAGCTGCCTGAATTTGCTGCAAATGCTGATACCATCGAAACCTTCTGGGTCTGGATCTTAATACTCCTGGTGCTGCAGTGCTGCTCGGCTGGCCGGAGACAAGAGGCCGTTTCAGAAAAGGGCTTAAGGGGGGGAAAAGGAGGAGAAAATGAAGCCCGAAGAATAACGAAAGAGCTGCAACGCGCAATAAACAGTCTCACCATCATCTCATGTTCTGGTGCTGTAAGAAAAACATCCTGTAAGGAGCCAGTCAGTCAAATTGACCTCAAGTGCCGTGTGTGTATCCTGCCAGTGCTGTAAATACGGACTTAATGAATAAGTCAGCGGTGTCGGCGGCTGCTCAGGATTAAAGCATGCGGCTGCATAATTTCCTTTTGACAGAGACCTGATATTTTCAAAGGTCGGCTCTTGATGGAGCAAAAGAACAAGAAAAAGGGCTGGAAACTCTACCTCATGGATCTTTCAGGATCTATGGAGGCCTGAGGACGGTGCTCAGGGCAGCGCACGCGTGAATAAATGATGACCTGATGTCATAGGATGGCATATTGTGACGAACTCTGAAGCATCTGCCTGACATTTACGCAGCGTCCCCACGAGAAGGTACAGAAGGACGGATGGCATCTCCAGAGCTGAGCCTAACAACAACTGATGATGGTGGGGGTCACAGATGTGTCTTCCCCTCTGTGCGCCAAGATTTATCTCAGAACCACTTACAAGCTCCAGACGTCCCAATTCTTATAATTAAATTTTTATTTTTTTTAAAGCCATCTGCTCGTTCTATCAGAACCAGGTCTCTCTCATCAAAATAAAGGTCAAATCCAGATCAGTCCAACCCAACTTTCAGTGGGGTCGCGAAGCTGCCCAAAGCACAATCCCAACAACTGAGTGGGACTTTGGCAAACAAAGCCCTCGTTCAATTTGACAGATGAAAATGAATCCATAACAGCAGCACCGGAGTCGTGTGATTGGCTCATCCAGATCTAACGAGGCCTCAGCATCAGCGTATAGAGGACAGATTTAAATTAGGACATTTCAAAGAAACCACCAGAGAACTGGAGGCTGGCGTGCAAAAACAGCAGGCTAATTTAAAGCTGCTTCCATACCAGCGGCTAGCGGAGAGCAGCACATCTCCCGTCAGTTTAAATATTCTTTCATTAACAAGAACAGTTCCAGATACTCGTGTTCCAATAATGAGGCCGGATGTTTAATTCTAGGATCTGCAGCACCTACGCTTGATGTCTGTATTTAAACTGGAGGACAATCAACAAGCGCATCGCTGAGGGAAGGAGCTCACTGCCAAAAGAAAGTTAAATCCATCCAAAAACAGGAAGGAGGCCTGTTTTTGCCAACACACAACCTTGGATTTGTCAATGGTAACCCTGAGCTGCGGATGAATGGAGGCGTCGTGTCTTTTTTATGCAAGTGAGATATTATCAGAGCAAAGATGTGTGTGTGCGTGTGTGTGTGTGTGTGGGGGGGTGTTTGTGTGGGAGGGGGCCGTAAGTGTGTGTGAAAATAAGAACTGGCAGTACAAAATATTGCATAATAATTCTCCAACAGCAATGATTCTTGGGCCAGATAAGTGTAAAGGTTGACTCTCGTTTCCATGGTTTCGCTAAATTATCATTGTGGTGAGAAGAATCTCATTCTGCTTGTTTTTAATCGACACATAAACTGTTGCCCATCAAGTTGGAACGTCATTTTTTTGGCCTGGTCTCCTGATTTATTCTAGCAGATAAACCCAAAGCTTGATAATCTGGTGAAAGGTGATTTCTAGTATGTAAAAATAAACAAAAAGAAGGAATTTGCCTGAAAACCAAATTATTTTTTTACTTTCAAACCCCTATATCCTTAGACAAAAACACTTTATATTCATATACCGTTCATTAGCTGGCTGGGCGACTACCTGATCAGTGTCAGCTGTTGTGGTTCCCGGAGGGTCTGGGGGCTCCTACCACTGTGTTACATATGGAACAGGACCTGTAATGCTTTATTAGATTATTAATATTAATATTAGATTAATGCAAATGACATTACCAGCTGCCCCCTGAAGTACAGTGTGAGCTGAGTGTGAGTAGTGCTTCCTATTCATCGGAACTGTCTACGGTGTCCGCAGAGAAGTGGACATCATGATGACAGCTCAAGCTGCTCCACTCAGAGAGAAGCACATAAGTGGAAGTAGCTGAATCTCACCTTCTAATAACCTGGCAGATTATGACTGAGAGTCATGAGCAGCTCCTCTGTGCAGGACATTAATTACAGCAGCTACGCTTTCGGATGTCTGGAGAAATCTCCCAGAGGACACACGGGAGGAGGAATGAGCACTGAGGGAGTGACTAAGAATAGCAGCGCTGGTGGCACGTGTGGGTTGTGGGATCCTGTATATCAGGTGTGAGCGGGATTTAATTTAAATACTCACGGAGACAATTCCAACCTGGAATCTGTTGAGAAGGGAACACAAACAGCTAACTGGGAACATGGGTGCTTGGAAGCTGAGCTAGAAGATCTGGAGCAGAAACTGAAGGATGTTGTTCCAGTCATGTCATTGCAGACAACTTCCACCCCCTGAGGTCATCACAAACCCTCAAACTCAGGAAAACTACGGTGAACGGCGCCAGTTCGCCAGGTGAATTCTGAACGCGACCATTTCCCCATGACGACGGGAGCAGACTCGGAATAAGGTCTTCACCAGACGGCTGCAGGTCCATGAATGGAAGTACCTCATTTTTCATGATCGACTAATTCACAAGCGAAATGTGAAAATACGACTGCTGACCTCACAGATAGGGAACCCTCATCCTGCTAATCCCTCAGGCGACAGGCTTCTGGCGGAAAGTCGTGGATCAACATCTTCGTGTTGGGAAGCCAAACGCAGCTTCCTGTGGGCCCGCAGACCAAATGAGCATGCACGGATCCACAACGTGCAAAACAAAAAGTGACTCACGCCAGCCTCCTCGTCAGTTACCTTCGATCAAACGCGTCATGTGCGACAGGGGAAAATAGGTGCTGCTGCTGCACCGCGACCTCCGGCTCCGAGCGGTTGAGCCAGAATGATGTGGGCGGCGGAGAAAGAGATGATAAAGTTTATGCAGAACATTCCGTAAACTGCATCTGAATCGATGGGAAAGTGCTCGGAGTCAAACTCCTGTCAGGAGGTATTTATATCATCAGGCCAAGCAAACACAAACACTGGACCAGCTCTGCCAACGTCTTTATGGCGAATAAACCGGAAAAGTAAAGAAACAATCTCGTCACCCACAATGCTTCGGGAGTATTCAAACATCTTCTCTTTAATGTTTATCCTGCTTCGCTGACCATAAATACACATTGCTGTTGTCTATCAAAAATGGCTTCTAACCTATCCAAAAGTGATAACACTGCGCTAAATTTAATCTCCATAACAAACATCATCCCACTCAGGGTCTCCTTGTTAGCCATGACAGCCTGGACCAGCAGGCTAACCAAGGAATGCTGCAGTCACTGACGGACCAGCGGAGCCTTTGTGTGCGCGTCGGCCTTCCAACTGCACTCAAAGACATTTTTTAAGGACAAACAAACCAAAGAAAACTGCATCAGGGGCTGAGGTTAGCAGCTCTTGTAAGGTTTTCAGCATGAATCATGCGAATGGAAGAAAGTTTTACATTGATAATTTGCCAATAAAGTTTGGCTCTCGTAAATATCTGCAGCGAACGCTGTCGCGTATCTTTATGTGTGCACTGTACTAAAATATTGCATTGCCAGGATAGTAAATGGCTGTCACAGCAGAGGCCCCGTCCCGTCTTCATCTTATGAGTTCCCTGCTCCCGTTTTATGGCGGCGGCAGTTAAAACGCTGACACGCCATAACTCTGTGTAATCAAAGGCTGCAACATGGTGGAAAAGCTGGAGATGAGAAAAGTGAAAGGTCAAGTTTGTCGAGACCTGGCTCGGTTACCAAAGGGCTCTCTGTGTGGACACAAAAGGTGTCGTACATTTGTTTTACACCCAACTGCCTTTGTTATGAGTCACGGCTGCAGGCGGAACCAATTACTGCAAATGAAACTATTAGTGACTCATGAAACATGGGTGGGGGGGGGGGGGGGGGGGGGACTCAGACTGTGTTGCTCATTAGCCATATACTTTCTCCCCATCTGCATAATTATAGACACTGAGCGGTGTGCGTTTTTACGGTTGTGTACACAATCATCTGAATGTTAGAGGTCACGGCAAACACCGCAGCGTGCACGCATGCACGTGCACGCACACGGGTTAATTACAAGGTGCCTGCAGGTGATAGATGACAGAAGTCATGCTATTAGCATACACATGCACGGACACAACTGGGAGCCATGACCACATTACAACTGGGAAATTAGGCGGCAGTAAAACTGTCACATGCAGCCGTGACTCCATGCAAGAGCCGCTGGGTTTGTGGACCTTTGTGGACCATTAGCATTGTTGTGCGTGCATGTGATACTCCATAAACACTCAAACTGGCGTCACACCTACGCAGCGCGCGTCCAAACTAGCGTAACACTGAGGAAAACAGGAAAGACGGGCCTTTTTGGAGAAATTCCTTAGTTTACTGAGATTTCCCTAAAGAGATTTAAGTGGCGTTTTTAAAATCAATGTCGCTAGAGAGCATTTGATCTCATTTAAAAGAATAAATATACTACCAGAAGATCAGAATGCCAATAACTGCAAAAACCTCTAAAATATATCATAAACCACCCTTATGAAACAGACTAGTACGAACAAAATCTTCAGTTATTGATAATAAGATTTATATTTGGGTTTGATGACCCCCACACCCATATATACGGTAATATAGAATATTACGACACAACATTTGTCATAATTCATTCCCATGGCTGATTCTCTCTCTTATTTCAGCCATTATTAAGGGTTAATTTGGAGCCGATTCGAGCTGCTGCAGCTGAAATTATATCCATCACACATTTTTATTCGTCCCTAACTGTGTTTAACCGAGCGTTATGCAGCCATGCCATTTTTCCTTTTTAATGCACAGCAATATTACACATTCAGTTATATCATATAAGATAATAAATAAGACTTATGGCAACCAACCAAATTCCCAATATTATGACACAATTATACTGTGGTGATTGGAACTAGATATAAACATGCTAATGCAAGATAGATATATTAAAAAAAAGAAACCTAATCAATTTAGGTGTCAGGAAAAGTTAGGATAAGATTAAATGCATGTGATTGACTATTTTTAGGGATATAATACACATTGTGGAATACAATATTAATTAAAGTAGAATATTAGATTAGAAGTATTGCAGCGTAATAATGAGAATCCCAATATTGTGTTTACAGACACTGTTGAACAAAGAAATTACTCTTTTAAATCAATACAGAGAGCGGTTGTTAATTGCCACCTTTATTAAAGTGACAAAAAAAGTGAGGCGGCGGATAAAATCTTTCATCTACAAAGACCCCGGCCCCCCCGACCACCAGTCTTTGAAGCGAGGCGGTAAACGCACGGCACGCGTTCCTCTGGAGTGTGCTACCATCTGTGCTATCTCATCATTAGGTACAACTTTGATGTGCTGCAATAACGTTTGCATCTTTCCTGCTTGCAGAAATTGCAGCAGGGCAGATTTGCCGTCACCCTCCCCAGCGGGGACCTGCAGGGACACGGCATCCATTTGAGGGCTTCGACCCCTACTATTATATCAATAGTCCACCCTGACTGTTATTTAGCACTGCTGTGTTCATCTCTAAAAGACCTGAGGTGCTGAACTTGCAGGGTAAACTTCATTATTTATTGTTTTTTAATATACAGGAATGCGGCCGCAGGGGTGAAGTGAGCGAGGCAATAAATCTGCAGCAGCGGGAAACTACCAGCATCGCTCATTAGCTGCAGCAGCAGCGGAGGAGTGCAGCCGCATCATGGTTACACACTCCTGCGCTCAATCTGAGGACAATCAAAAGCTGTAATTATAGTTCAGGAACCTGAGGGGAGGGGGGCAGCAACCTGTGGGGGTAAAGGACTGTTGACCAGCACAAAACAGGGCTGCGCAATCAAGAAAATGCAGGAGGAAGTTAAATCAGAGGCTAGAAAATAGAGACTCAGCTGCTGCTTCACACACTGGAAACAGAAATTCATAGTTTAAAGAAATGAAACCCATTTAATACTGTAAAAGTTTGCACACAGACCACCCTCTATAGGTTGTGATGCTGGTTATTACACTGATGGCAATGAAAAAAAAACTGAATTAAACTGCAGAATTAGTGTGGATCCATCATTATCATCATCTTCGTCATCATCGGCGATTAACGATTTAATGGAGAGACCGTCTGATAGTCAGAGCTGGTGTAGGAACGACTGAGAGATGTGAGATCAATCACACAGAATATGAAAAATGGCTTTCAAAAAAGTGCCTTTAATCTTCTGACAATGCAACAAACTGGTGCTGATGTGAAACTTGTGGAGGTGCGGGGGCCCCTGCCTCTAATGACTCCCCTCTGTGAGCCAGCTAAATCTTTAAAGGAGGGCCGAGTTTAGCCCCCAGCCCATCTCTCGCTCTCTTCTCCTTCTCTCCCTGGTAGTGAGCACTCACCACGTGGGGCTCGGAAGCCTGAGAAAGTTCAAAGAGCAGCTACCTGGCAGTGTGCACGTCAGACTGGCTGTGTAATTACAGCCTGAACTACGTGCAGCCGTGACATAAACACATGCAGATGCTACGAGCACAGAGCAAATATCATACACGCAGAGGATTATACTATTAGCTATTTACGAGAGGTGAAATTTCATTTCCATTTAAGCCCGCCAGCAACGCTTGCCTCTAAATATTTATGAAGCGATTAAAAACAAGTTAAAAAAAAAAAAAAATCCGTGAACACACACGTGCCGTTGTGCTTAAAATGCACAAATTATTTACATTTAGTTCAGCTTAAAAGTCAAAAGTAAAATTAATGATCAGATTGGCAAACTAAATGTCAATTTCAGCTCAAAATTCATTAGGACACAGATTAATGAGGGAACCGAGCATTCACAACAGGCACTCACCTGGCCCCGCCCACCACAGGGCCCCACCCATTACGGGACTCCGCCCTCTACATGACCCCGCCCTCTGTAGGACTTCAGCCTGAAGTCATTAAAGCCATTTAGCACAATGTGCAGCTTGGATAAATAGGCTCCGATTTCAGCTCAATTCAGTGCAGCTCTTTTCTTTTTATGTCTCCTAAATGACACTTAAACACACAAACAATCATAATGGCTGTAAGATTGGAACAATGAAAAGCTGCAGTACGAACTGGCTCTGGCAGAAGTCAAGCACAGAAACACTAATGGAACCAATTACAAGCGACGCCGGAGGGTCGCTTTTTATTCATGTCTTGCTTTAATTTCAGATTTTTTAGGGTTGTTTTTTTTGCTGCCCCTCATCTCCAGTAAGGTTTTTCACTGAGACGTTAGAGTGCACAAGAGTACAATGACACCAATTAGAACAGTGTTGCGGGGCTGTGACACAAACAGGAAACAGTTCTCCAGACTTCCTGTTAAAGCTCCTGTTTGTTTTAGGCTGCACCAGGTACAAGCTTCCTCTTTGAATCCACGGTATGAACCATTCTTTCCATACTGGCTCCATTCATTATTATTCTGCTGGTAATCGGATGATAAACGACTGTGTTCCTTCAGTCAATGTCCAGTTGCACCTTTTCTTAAATACAACGTCAGTTCATTAATAGCAAACAGTTTCAACCCAAAGCCATTAACAGCAGCCCATCCATCATGTGTGAGCTTCGAGAGAGAGATGTTGGAATAATAATGGATGTTTAGGTGTGGCGCTGCCCCATTCTTATGTACAACACCATAAATCCTTCATAGCCAATCCCTGATCCCAGATTAGCAGAATATACATCACTTCCTTTTATAAGCACTGCTTACACCTCGTATCTCTCTCTTATTATCCTTTCAACACCTTTGCCTTGCTCGCCATTTATTGAGTTATTTTAAGGTGATTTAAAGTCAAAAATTATCTTGGATTTTATGACATTTATTCCAACATCATAATAGAAGTACAGTGGGACCTCTACTTATGAACGTCTCTACGTGCAAAATTAGGTTATGAAGCGTCTCAATGGCAAAATATTTCCTCGTTACGAAAGAAATTTCAGGATACGAAGGTCAAAAACACGCTACCGCTGCTACTCGCAGCTCGCGGAGTTTAGCGAACGCAAACATGCTCGTAGCTGCTCTGCCATTGGCTATCGCCTAGCATCTTCCTGTCATCCCATTGGCTAGGAGGGACGTCAATCTGTACAAGTTTGTGTGTATCCCAGCGTCATCTTCGTTTAATTTTATTTATTGTGGGTGTTCGTATGTTTGTCCATTAGATGGCGGTGTTACCACAAGTGTTAACGTTTGTTGCTAGTAATGACGGCTAATGTAACACTAGCCTGTAATAAAGTTAATTTTGTTCCTGGAGAAGCCTTGCACCGAATTCCTACATTTATTGTGCGGTGATCTAATTGTAACATGTTTTGATGCATTTTTATGATTCATTAAAAAAAATATGTCCGAAGTTTTGGGGGCTTGGAACGGATTAGGGTATTTAAATGGAAAACGCGTCTCTACTTATGTAATTTTCAGGTTACGAAACAACTTCTGGAACAAATTAAATTCGTAAGTAGAGGTCCCACTGTATTTGTTATTCTCAGCTGCACAGAACCTTCCATCTACTCGCGAACCCACAAACATGGCTGCAGAACTGTCCTTTAGGTGAAGACAGACAACTGGTTGCAAACAATGGAGGTGAAAGACGAGGACGTCGACAGGACACACTGAGGTGAGTGTGTGTTCATTTGCTGCTGGCAGCCCCTGGAAGCCCCTACAAGACTGTTTTTATCCACAATATTTTCATCATTTCAAACTAATTTAATCACAAGACAGCAACAATTGTCTAATCTTTTATATCTAGGTCGCAGATAAAGCACAGACTGTAAAAGAGTCATTTCAGAATAAAGTTAAATTCAATGATATCAGTGAATAACAATGGAGGTCATGTGACAAACATGTGATGACTTTTGGGCTCCAAACCTCACAATATATAGATGGAATGCTTCCTCGTGTTTTTACAATAGATATTAAATGAATGCCTATCACTGGATGTGACTCTGACACGTGTTCTAACTGCCAGCAAAACCAGTCCCTAATGTTTGAACTTCAAAACTGGGTCATTTCCTAATCACTATAACGAGCCCAACAGCAGGCAGCAGCCTTATATTAGCACATTAATGTGTCAGCTCTAATGATGCATTCAGGGGCTGCCCTGGCAACAAACTACAGCCAACACAACTTTTTCGATTGCCATTTTTCTTCTTCTCCATTACAAGCGCAGAGTAAAAGTCTGGAGCCAGAGCTCAGGCATGTTTATGGGGTAATGGCCGGTCTCAGAGTGCCTATTGATCCAAGCTGGTAAGACCGTGAGCAAATGCTGGGAAGCTGAATTGCTGGAGAGTCTGTCCTGTCCGTTCCGTCTGGGCTCCTGGATGTCCGGAGGTGGTCGGGCAGACTGAGTGGAACCAACCGCACAGCGACCTGCGCAATGACTTTTTAATGGCTTCTCATTTCATTATAAATAAATTTATGTGGCTCCGGGTGAAACTGCATCCGCTGCTTCTGATTTAAAAAGACATAAAAAAGCCTTCACGGACCTGAGAGGCGGGTCCAGTTCAAAAGAGTCCACCCGTCTCACTGCGACCTCCCATTTACTGAACTCTGCAAAATGCATGAACTTCATTAAGTTTACATGAGTGACGGGATTCAGACGCTGCCGAGACACGACCTTTGTGGCCCGGTGTCACATCCGTACAAACGGTATATTGATGGACAAACTCCCTGTGAATTTAATCGTACAGCAGTTACACGGTGGCAGACGAGCCGCTCGACCCTGCAGGCAGTCAGCAGCTGAAGCCCGCAGAGACCAACCCGCCACAGATCCCACGTGGGTCAATAACACGGAGGAAGAATCCACCGGGTCACAAGTCTAGCAGTCCTCTCTGACCAGTCAGCAAGGCCAACTTCAGCTTTAACCTTTACAACTTTAACAGACATTTAAAATCCAGCTCTTTTCACTGCTGGCTGCTTTTTTAAACTTATTGAAAAGTCTCTCCTCTTCACATTTTAATTCCTGTTAGAATTTGGACTATTTCTCCATATAAATTCTTATAGTAATAACTAAATCTGATATACTTTTTTATATGTTGAGCATGTTAATGGATAAAAAACTGGAATCTTTACAAATCTAAAACCACTTTTTTATGCTCTGTCAGTCCATTCTTGAGGACCTGGGAGAGAAAAGTTGGCTCCAAACTCGTGTGGCTCCTAACGGGGACTGTACAGAGTCTGAACTTGGGCAGTACTTTTTGAAGGTCAAATTTAGGAAAAATCAACCCAAATTTTTGGAAAAGCCAACATGTTCAAAGTAGAAGAAACTGGATATTTCTAACAGTCAGACGGGGATCAAACAGCTTTTGGGACTCTCTCCAGACTGGACAAACGCTGCGATCAGTCTTGGACCGAACGACGACTGACGCTCTTCTCGCCAGAACACTGAAAACCAGAGGGTGACACCACTCTGTCCAGTTCCTCTTTGTTTCCCATCACCGCCAGATGTAATCTCAATAATTGATGTGGTTCTGGATGGAAACGAACGTTTTCAGCTGCGACGGTGCCGACAGAATGAAACGAAGGACTGCGCGAGCCTGGGGCACTTTCACCTACACACTCCTTCCTCTGCCTCTTTCTTCCAGCTGCTTCTTTCTCTTTTCTCATAGCTCCGAATTCTGGCCGTCTTTCAGCCTCATTAACGGAGCCACACAGGTCGCTCACAGTGGGCTTCATCCAGCTCGGGCGTCCTTGAGAGCCATGAGTTGGAGGTAACAGGGGCTCTGTTGTATTCTTACAGCCCTCATTTCTCCCTGGGTGAAGACAGATGAAATGTGCTTCGTCTATAACCTTGACGCTCATCTATTCGCCTTTTGCCATTTTTCCGGAAGAAAAACGAAACAAAGAAAAGACCAAAAAAAAGGGAAAAAGGAAATGGAGGACTGGCAGTCCAGCGGAAAAGTGTTTTGGACTGAGGGGAAAGTCTGTAATTGGGGGCCTTGGAGGGAGTCTTCATTGTATGTCAAGAAGAATTATAGCTGGCGGTTCTGCTTTGTCAGAGGACTGTGGCTCTTTTCAAAACACCAAGTGATTTCTTTTTTTTTTTAAATTTTAAACACGACTGGACTCCATCTACTAATTGCATGAACACCACATCCTCTATGGGGAGTCGCTTCTTTCAATACTGCTTCAATTTGTCCTAGATGAATGAACCTTTACTTTCACACCAGTGTCTTCAGCGCTGTTTGTTTCAGAGCTACAGGGTGGCGTCATCGACTTCTGAACTTTAAATTCAAAGAATCCAAAAAGTATTTGAAAAGATCACTTGGGATAACGCTGTAAGATGTTGTCGTGCCTCCTTCCCTGCTGGTCTTTACTGTCTTTACTGGGCTCCGTTTTGGTTGTGGGATGGAACAAACCATTTTCTTATTCTGTGATTCTCTCCCTGGACTGAATCCCGTTGCCGAGTTTTTGCTCCTAATCCTAAACAGAGTTTTTAAATATTCTTAATTACACCGCAGCATTTGTAATACTCAGTCTTCTTTGGAATCATACGACAAACCTGAAAGAATCGGCAGAATTTTTGCGATGTAACTGATGTGAGGTGATTTTCCTTGACTGTCTACACCTCTGCAGATGAGAACATCACTTATACACTTCTCATCCCCTTAATGACATCTTTTATTCGCTGAGCTGCAGATGGAGCACCTTCGGAGAGAAACCTTCTGACAGGAAATTAAAAAAAGGAATTCATTTGACCTTCGCTCGAAGCGAGAAAAAGCCAGAGATGCAGAACAGAGAGCAGGACCGGAGGGAGAGAGGTCTGGATGTAGTCAGGGGAGGTTTAAAGGGGAAGTAGCCCCACAGAGGGCAGATTCCTGAGGAGAGAGGTGGGATAATGAGAGTTCTCCCCTGCCCACCTGCTCCAAAGGATGTCTGAAAAGACCAAAGCAAATGTTAATCAAGTCTTTCTCTCATAAAACCTGAACTCTGCACTTTAATTCAACAGACTACAGGTTATCACACAGCACCAACGTCTAGCTGCGTCTCATAATTTCACTTATATTTACCGGTACTGTGTAAATAGCAGCTGAAGTCTAAGCGTCAGAGCTGGTTAAATATTATAATATAAATAGATCTGAAATTCCGCCCATGAAGGCAGAATGCTACTTTTAATGAAGCGACTCATCAGCGTCTCTGCTGCGTTTCAATATTCACCTTTAAGAATGAGGGCCTGATTGGTGCCAAACTAATATTATTCAACATCTTGCTGATTAATTGTGAGGTTTGTTGGGAATTAAAGGCCTTTTTAAAGTTACTGATCCAAGAACTGCAGTTTTTCTACCTGATCTTCAGTTGAGCCTACTTTGGTAAAAACTGACTCTCATATGTTGAATCGGACACAAAGACGAACTGAAGCTACTCGGTGAGACTCTGACTAAACATCTTTCTCTCTAGCGCATCTGAAATCAGGTCATGTGGAATGTTTGACTCCATTTGTGACAGAGAGGAAAACGGGAGCGTGAGCCTTTATAAGCAGACGTGACAGTAACCTGTGCAAACGCTTGATGTGAACCACCATGTGACACCTGAAGAAGATGAGGGCAGAAGAGCTGTAACACATACATATTAATTATTAGCTGAGCACCTGCAGGCTTGTGTCTCATAACAAGGGTTTATAACCAATAAGCAGCCAGCCACCAGCGCAGACACGTCCTGTGAGGTCTGCTGCGAGCAAACATCTCACCAACTTCTAATAAATAAAGCCAAAAAAGCACAAAGGAAAAAAAGACTGGAAGCATGAAGCTATGTCTAATTTCTCCTAAAGTCTCCATCTTCTATGTGAAATAGGTTTCTGTTGCAGCAAATGAAGCATAAACAGCAAGCTGGTGTCTACATTCACAGATTAGCAGCCAATCCTCCCAAAACCAGCTTCTATTCAGCTCTGTCAGCTGTGTAATTCAAGTTTTTGTTAGGAGTGATGATTTCACAAGCCCATAATGGCATATTTACTGACACCCAGCTGTTATTGAAAACTCTAGAATGATTAGAAGCATGAAATTGACTATAGAAGAGGAGGAGAATAGACTGAAATGTCTTACCAGCTTCCAGTCTTCACATTAGCGTTCATTTAGAGAGATTTGCTGCAGTTGCAGGAGGAATTTCAACAGTCTGAACTGTTAAATGCTATTATCAGCAAAACAAGCTAATTAATCACAGTTCTCATTTTACGCCGTCTCCACTCGTGACTTGGTGTGATGTCACAGACATTAATAGAAAGCCATAAGTCACACTAATCCATCTGGAGACAGAGTTGGGCTCTCCCTCAGGACTTGTGTTCTTTAGATGGTCTTTTTAAAGCTAACTTTGAAACGTATAATGAGTGCGTGTGCGTTTGGGACAGACCTGAGGTGAATCTGCACAGACATCTGTCGTCATCCTCTCTGGTATCGTCTTTGAGATCATTTAATAAAACCCAGTTTTACATGTTTATTAAGATTCTCACCGGATTTCCCTGTTTTCTAATACATGTTGACGTTAAAACTTTTCATTTGGTTGATTTTATCTGGTTTCATTTCCTCTATTTAGACACAGTAGATGCAGACAAAAATGCCTTCAAATCTTACGCTAAAATGTCGAAAACAAAAGACCCTTTAGGAAAGATGTGGATCACTTTAACATGGACAGTAAAGAAAGGGTTTGTTTAAACAGGAAAAAGTTTTTTGGGGGATAAATCCCATCATGGCAGCATTTCTCAGTGGCCTTAGGACCCTGGAAACCACAGTGTTGTTGCCTCTAATGCAGGTGGAGGTCAAGAAGAAAACAATAAAAGATATAAAGGAAGGTGAGTGCACCCTGCTGGGGTCCTGCCCTGGAGCCAGCCAGCCAGCCAGCCAGCCAGCCAGCCAGCCAGCCAGCCCCCTCTCTCCACAGGCACAGAAGAGAATGAAGATACAATAAATACACAACTTCGACCAAAACATTCAAATCCTCTTATTAGTTAAGTTATGCTGGGTGAAAGAGCATGAAATACAGTCAGGCAAAGAGAGAGGCAGCCCCTGTGGCCCCGAGGCTTTGCTAATAGATCCAACCAATCCAGTCCAGATGTTTGCATCCAGACTGTGATGCAAACTCAACCAATTCTAGATGTGAGGGAATATCTTCTATAACAGCAATGTGTTCTTCTTAGAATGAACACAATCACAGAGTTGCTGAGGTTTCAAATAAAACCCATTCTTGACAGAAATGTGGTGGAACTACAGCTTCAATTAGCTCAGAACTGCATCAGTCCGTGTGTCGGTACCGGTATCTCTTTCCGAAACCCTTCAATCCCTCCCTGATGACTCAAAGGAAAAAGGGATGAGCTTCCATTCATCTTCTCTCCTCCATCCTCACGACAGAGAACGAGGGAGGGGTGGATCTAATTATTTCCCTCCCCTGGCCCTGCGAGCCTTAAAGGTTAATCACTGCCCGTCCAGCTAATTCTGCCTGGGTACACTGCAGTAATTACAGCACCTCACGCTCCCCTCTCACTCCATTGTGTCCCTCACTCGCTCCAGTGCTCTCTCTCTCTCTCCTTATAGATAGTGGATCTCCCTCGCTCTCTCCGATTCCACATTAGCTTGTAGCTTCAGTAAGATGTCTTACAGTTTTCTCTGACATCTGTTGAAAGGGTAACCATGTTGGGTTTAGATTACACCTGAAATTTGCTGACTTCAGCACATCATTCATATGTACCTATCTTACACCTGTAATGGAACATTTTCTGTAAAGCTTCTTATTAAAAAGACCATTGAGCTAATTAACCATACATGAGGTAGACTACTTGTCTTTGAATTGCCATGGATGACCAATGAATTCTACAAGACTGTAAAGAAAAATGAAGGCTGCTGTAAAAGTAAAGCTATAACAGCGTTGCTACCCTCTAGTGGCAAGGTGCATTAAATAATAGCCCCCAGCCTCCCATCATCTGAGAAGACATCCCAGGAGTTATCAAGGAGCCTGAGGTGATCCTCCATCAGGTGAGTCGCAGGGTTCCATGAATGTCAGCTGTCAGGAAACAGATTTCCCGACTGGTTTGTGTCTGGCAGTGATCCTGGGAGTCTTTGCTCCAGTATGAAGCACAGTTACCCTGGAGGTGACTTCGTTATAAGCAGCCTTCCTGCGACAGAACCAGTGCTGACCTGCTGATCTGTCCATCCGAGTTATTGATGCATTTCAATAAGAAAAGAGGAGCAAATTATAATGACACAAGTTCTACCCTTTGAATCTGCACAGTCTAAATAGTTTTGTCTTTCATTAATGGAAAACTCCATTGCAGTTTATTCTCCTCAAAATCTTTACCAGCATTTTTCGGCCATGAATATTAAATCAGATTCACATCAAATGGACAGTATTAACCAAAATATACTTATTATATCTGCTTTTTAAATCCATTTACAGTCAACATAATCAAACATTCATTATCAGAAAAATGAGAAATATCTGAGCTGTGGAAGCAGCACAGACTGATTATGGAAGTGCTACGGGGAGCTGATGAGGAGGTCAGCTACCGAAGCCGTGTGAGAGCAGGAAGAGGAGACCACGGAGGCCGGAGGTGGTCAGGAAATGTGAAGCAGTGGGTAAAATGAGAAGAGAAGGGAGAGAAAACTGCAGGGAGCTGCAGTGGAGGGTCCATGTAGCACAGGAGGAAGCCCAGCTTTGGCTGATAAACCCCTGAGTTACTGGATGTCTTAATTTGGTCAAAGGTTGATCATTTATTTTAGTTTGAATAGAAGTGATTCAATTTTCATTTATTTTATTTTTAGTGAGTCACAAAGATTAAAGACAAACGCTGTCAGAGCTGTAGATCATGCTAATGTCTGGGGGGATGTATGGATAGATGTATGGATAGATGTATGGATAGATGTGTGTATGGATGTGTGGATAGATGTGTGGATAGATGTGTGGATAGATGTGTGGATAGATGTGTGGATAGATGTGTGGATAGATAGATTTATGGATAGATAAATTTATGGATAGATGGATGTATGGATAGATGTGTTTATGGATGTATGATAAATTTATGGATAGATGGATGTATGGATAGATGTGTTTATGGATGTATGATAAATTTATGGATAGATGGATGTATGGATAGATGACAGATGACAGACAGGTGGTTGTTAATCATGCCTGATTCATCAGTTCTCGCCTGCTTTAGAAACGCAGCTATCGCCATGACTACCGATGGCACACATACATGCAGCAGTGTAAATGATTTGAATATTTATCAGGATGCGAGCTGTGAATAATCCCCCCCCCCCCACCCCCCAGACCCAGCCTGTGCTCTGAAAGGCTGCTGGTTTGAAGCCTGTGCCAGAACACCCTGTGCTCCCTTGAGAGGGGAAATGCTGAGTTTTCTACCTTGCGTGAGAAGCTGGAGGGTTCTGACTTCCTCCCGCACCCGAAGCTGTAGAACCTGTTGCAGGATGTGCTGCCGCTGAGCTTCCTGCATGATGCCCATTCGCTCCAGTTTCCTGTCGGTCAGTCTCATCAGAGCGCGTCCTGAGAAAAACAGACACATCAATGAAAAGAAAGAAAAGCTCCAAACTATTGTTGCTCACTCACGTGATTGTTGTTCACAGAATTTTGAAGTTTTGGTTCACCATTAAAGTTAGAGGTCACATGACCTTCAGTCAGAACGATGCACTTTAATTCAAAAGCCATAAAAAAGACTGAACTGTGTTTGGAATAGCAGATAAAGCTCTATTTCCCCTCCATTGTTATGGATTTCTAGAAAACAAAGTCTAAATGCAAATTTCTTGTAATTAAAGATAAATATTGGCCTTCAAAGTTTCATCGTTAAAATAAATACTTTTCATGAGGTTCAGGTTATCATATAAATTGCATACATTTTTCATTTTCCCTCCCTAAAATGTGAATAATTTCATAATGTCCTTCATTTAATCATCCATTTTTTAAAGGCAAGTTTGTGTGGTTTAACTTAAGACCAATGATTTTCTTTGTAAAATTTCCTTTCTAAACTGTTGTAGGTTAGTTCCAGGACTCTCATTGTTGTATGATTGAGATTATTACATCTTTTGACCAGCACCAAATTCTTCTGACTTCAGCCAGGTGGCACCTAAACGCGTCGATGCTGCCAAGTAAAAAGCCTGAATAGAGTCTGAAAGGGTGAAAACAAGGCTTCAGAAATAAAAAAAAGATGGCTGACACAGAAATAAAAAAAGAATTAGATGAACACGCTGATAAAGGAGAAAACCAATGTGCACGCAACACATGCTGCTAAAAGTCTATAAATATTGACCAACCGTCAATTGGCACCTCCTCTTGTAACCAAAGATAGATTGGCATAGCAACAGAGGCTCGTCTTTGCTGCTTTCATGATTCTGGCTCAAACATTGGCGGATATTTAGAAGCTGTGACGCTATCTCGGAGATTTCTTTCATTTCAGCTAACAGCAGTTGACCTTCTGCCTTCAAAGTGGAAAGTTTGTCGAAAGACACCTTTGTCAAATAAGTTGGTCCATAATAAAACATCAAAGCATCACATGACCATAAGCCCACTCTTGTAAATGTACCCATATATCTGCATCTGTATATGTGATCAGCTGGATATTGAGATAAACTAGCGTCTCCAAAACGACACGAAAAGGAGAAGAAATTAACAGGGTGACCCCCCCCCGTGGACGGGGACAGAGGAGAGTGACTCTGAGGACAGTGGGTAAGAGAACTGACCCCATGGACACAGTAGTAGGCCCGGGGACAGTTCTCCTAAGGCCTAAGATAAGAAAAAGTCCAACTGAGACGACTGACCGACCGGCCACAACACTCAGATCCATCATCTCGCGTTTCCTGAACGCACCACAAAAAGCTGTTCCAGAAGTTTAATCTGGATCTGGATCCCCGGATCTGATGTGTCCGAAACGTTACGAATGGGGCAATTTCTAGCATATTTACAGAAATGTGGGCGTGGCCTCGTCATGTTACCTGGCAACAGAAGTGAAAAAGAAAGTTTACTTTGAGATGTTTGTGGTGGGTTTTAGTGCAGGGAACACCGGAGTTTGTCAACGTGGGCCAGCCGTGTGTGAAAATTGCTTTTTCAAACTAACGTCAATAACGTTGATTTAAATGATTGCAAGAACCTGAATTTGGGTTGAAAATGTAATTCATGTCAGTGTGTTTGATGTTTATTCTTTCTTTTGGATTTGAGCTGCTGTTTCCTCCACTGTCATGATGGAAATTACAGGTGGATAAAAAGAGCAATTTGAGGATGTCAAATGTTGTCTCGCCTTATTTTAGCCTCAAATAAACATGGAAATAATACTTTCAGCATCTTTTTAAGTGGACACTTCCTCCATTTCTCCCATTTTAACGTTTCTCCTGCAACACATAGTTCAGTTCCCACCAAACAAACAAGGGCTCAAATGACCACACAAACATTGCAGAAACTTTACACACAGTGGAAGCGAGTGTGTGCGTGTGTGTGCGCGGGTGTATGTGTACAGCAGTGTTTGGCGGCAGCAGATGAATCTACAGCCACGGAGGTGATAAATGGGAGCTTAAACTGTGCTGCACAAACATACGCAGGGTGAAAGGAAAGTGTGGGAAAACTGGGAATATGCGCCCTCCAGTCACACCAGCACGGCACAGACGGAGCAGCAGGCCTCCGCTTCTTAGAAGATAAAGCATCAAGGTCAAGATCACCATCGATGCGAGATGCTTCTCCCACTTCAGCCGCGCGCTCGCCACGATGACCCTGCCGTGCAGAGACACCTGGCTGATACAGATGACTTCCACATCGCAGCTAATGCACGTAGAAATCTCGCATGCAGCCGTGCAGCCATGTGCCGGGTGATGCACCTGACCTCCAGCAGGAGCAGCTTAACAAGTGACCGTACAACATTAGCGTTGTAGGACCATCCAGAGGCAGCATGATGTCAGTGATGATGTTAACATCTAATACAGGAGAACCAGCAGGAACAGCAGGAACCATGACTGGTCTCTTTCAGTCTGCTGGTCATTAGATATAAACTGTTGGTTAACCAAAGCTAACGACCTCAGGCTCGCTGAAGTTCATTCCACCAACACCATGACCTCACAACTGGAGGAGAAGGTTTGTGTGTAGCACGCCTTCTTATCCAGGCACTGACGCTGTTTCAGCTAAGCCGTCTCGTCTTCAGCGGCTCCTGAGGACTCTCAGGAGGAGCACGGCTCAGTGCGATTATTGTGATTGAGACATGTGACCGCCGTGCTGATGAGAGAGGCTGCCGTTTATTTCTAAATCTGTAATTTTCCCGGTCATTGCAGCAGTTCTCATGGGGACAGGAACACTAATGACTTTAATAAGGGGAGTCCATTCTTTCTAATTCCTCACAGTTTGATCCTTTTCCGCTCATTTCCTAATTACAAAGGTGGACAGAAGAATATTTTATCAGCGGATCTGTGAAATTAAGTGTCCGAAATGAGATAAATGACATTTCCTGCAGCCACAGCTGAAGACACGGAGACGTGGACTCTCCCAGTCCTCGTTCTGTACAACAGGAGCCCAGTTTGGGTCAAACTGAGCTGCAAAGAGCTGAGAAGAGCCCCGACTCTTTGTTCGTGCTGCTGCTGCCGTCTCCTGTGTCTCTGACACCAGGAAGCAGGACAGGACGCAGGTACGAGCCTCCTTTCCTATTACAGAGCATTAATTATTCAGTTCGTGGACCCACTCTACAACCCCAGAGGGGGTTGAGGGATGAATTCAGATACAAATAACAGGTTTTAATTTCCTGACACGGATGTTTTGGATTTGGTTGTCAGGCTTTACCTGCGGCTGAGGATTCCTGCCTTTCCTTTTCCTCCTGTAATCCATATCATCTTTAAGTGAATCTGCACTGTTAAATCTGAACAGCTTCAGTGTAACAGGATTGTTTTCTTACATCTCTGCATAGTTAATGAGTGTAAAATCCTGCAATAACCCCCCAGTCTGAAAGTTTGCAGCTTGTAGTGGCAGTTGAGTGGCGACGATCCCCCGTCACTCTCCTCCATCATGACCTTTGACATCCCCTCTGTTTACACCGATTAAATCCCAGCTCTCGGAAATTGTGTGTTTAACTAATTTGCCTCGGAGAAAAGATTTGTGTGGCTGTAATTATAACAGATGAGGGACTAATATCTAATTATGCCGTTAGACGCTTTAATGCATTTTTAATGACAGATGACGGGGGAAGTCGAACTGATTCTAGCCTCTTTTGGGGGGGTTGGAAGGTAAAAACAGTCTGGGCGGGGATGATGGGAATCATTGATTTCTTTGGCCGAGGCTGCAGGAGCCTTTCTGAGAGACACTTGCTGCATCCTGAAGCCAGTTGCTGCATTTCTCTCATCACTGTTGCGGGTTCACGACGACAGTGCCTGTGTGAACTCTGACCTGCAGCACCTTTATTTATCTGCTGCTATATGGAGGGAAAACTACGTCTCCAAAAACAAGCAAGGCTGAGTCAGAGAAGCCAGAGAAGACGAGTGAGACGACAGCTGGGAAATTCAAGTCTGGAGAAAATGTGATAATCATCGGACCAAACGTATCGATGCAGACGCAGACGACGGAAACATGGACCCGGTGTCCAAGTGTCAAATGTCCACGCGTCTTTTCTAAAAGACTGTTGGAGGATCAATCAATCAATCTTTATTTATATAGCGTCTTATACAATCAAAATTGTTTCAAGGCGCTTTCCAGAATCCCAGGGCCTGACCCCAGACAAGCAACAGTGGCAAGGAAAAACTCCCCTTTAACAGGAAGAAACCTTGAGCAGGACCAGGCTCGGAGAAGAAAATATCAGCATAATGATTCAAAGAGTTGCCTTGGAGACCGCTTGATGTGGCTGGACCTGTTCTAATTGGGATCTGTTAATTAATGTTTCAAGAGAAGACAAACGGAATCATTATCAGGGGGTGTGTGTGTTTGTGTGTGTGTGTGCATTAACCTTTTCCTTATCTGCTAATTAAATGCCATCAGCAGCAGAATGTTTCAATCAGAAAAACGTATTTATTTACAGCGTTACAATGTTTATTTCTTTTAACTCGGTGTTTTGATGGGAATGTAAAACTATGACCCCCCCCCCCCATATCTGCCTTTAGCCCCACCCCCTCCTCTAACAATCCTGTCAGTGATTGGCTGGACCACAGTTTGATCTGCTATGGGGTACAGCCTGCCCCCAACTCGTGGTTTCCTTTCCATCTACCCCCCCCACCCGGATCACGGGAAGCTGCCAACAATTTGAGGCAAAAATGAAATGGAATAGTGCACCTTCAAGATGAAAGGAAAACAACATTTGCACCCAGTTGAAGAACGACCCAAGATGCAGCAACAGCTCAACACGCGCCCAATGAACCATGGGTAATCTCTGGGACCCCTCCCTCTGCTGCCCCAGAGAAATATGTGTGACTTGAACTGTGTAGCAGCAAAATTCATATTTTCAGACCATTAAACAGTGGATGCTAAATCTCCAAACACCCTTCGCAAACATATAACAGTCAAAATGCAGGAGGCTGAAACGAGCGTGAGTCATTATCGTGCTCATCGTGACCGAGGAGCCATTTATCCTGCCAGCCAGCCGCCGAGGCGAGAAGGCCCTCGATGGCGACAAATAAACATATTAATGTGATCATTCGTGCTCTGAGAGGTGAAGAGCACGGCAATTAGTGCTGGTCTGTTACTGCGGGGAGAGTGTCATTAGCGCCAGGGTGACCTTGAGGAACCTCGTTAGGGAAATGACTGACGTAGAGACCGCTGATGACATGGAGGCTGACGGAGAGGAAGCGAGAAGGTCCGGACAGAAGGCAGGCTGAGCGGATGCATGACGACTGTGCTACAGAGCCCAAGCAGACGGTACCTGTGATGTCGTGCTGTTTGAAGGAGTCGCTGTAGATCTGGTGCTGACTGGGACAGTGTTTCTTCAGCCATTTGCACACATCCTGCTGGGTCCACAGGGCCACTGGTTTAGACAGCTTCACATATCCTGGCTGAGACCAAAGAAAAACCTCAAATTAATAATCTCACTTCTTGGATTTTCTCCTCAAAGCACCTATTTGGACTGAAGAGATACGATTTTTGACGACAGTCAAGAGTTGAGGCACATTTAAACTGTGCTGACTGTCACAGATGAGTCTGGTCCTCTTCTTTCCCCAGGAGAACCCCCCCTCTGAACCAGCCTATATGTTGGTTCCATATCACACTCAGGCTGCACAGATGAGCAGGGGCCCTGGTCGGGCTCTGCTGCCACCCTCATGGAGACATGACATGGCGTGACAGTGTTTGTCTGAAGACCTCCACTACCTGAGCAGCGTCTCTGAATATGTGAAAAAATATCTGATGATAAACTGATAATTGTCTTGTCCCCTCAGACGGAGCTCAGCTGACCATCAGAGGCAGAGTCTCAGAATCAGAAGAGCCCACAAGATATCGCCCCCCCCAGGAATAGTGAATGTCACTGCTGCGTGGTGCAGCATGAAAATGGAGACGCCGTCTCTCCTCCACCCAGGAACAGCAGAATAACTGGTGCTGGCAGCAGCTCGGCACGGCATCTTCACCCCCCCCGCAGTCTCACCGCTCCCTGTCAGATCTATCACATCGTCTTTCTCACTTCCTCTCTGCATACACTGAAGCCCCCCCTCACTTGCTTCTTATTACCTCTCTCCTTCTGTTTGCCACAGCTTCTTCCCACCCACTCTCCATCTAGCAAACTGGAAGCAGAAGTTACTGGGCGGCCGAGTGGGACGCTCCCCCCCCTGCAGCCACACCAGCCAGCATGTTTTTGGGTCACCTCTCATGCACTCCAGCTACTGTTGCCTCGTCAGACTCCCAAATCCGCCATCGAATCAGGAAAATAAATGAAAGAAGGTCCTGCTTCTGTTATTATTTCAGACTCATTTCACTCCACAGTATTTTTACATCCCTGGAAAAACATAGGCGGGTTTAACTCTGCGAAGCTGTGCATGGATAAGCAGGGAGATTCAAGAAGAAAACCACATTAACCATTAAACACAGTGCAACTCAAAGCTAATTAACCCTGACTGGAAGCCTGAGGCAACAGTGAGGGAAAGCGCATGAGGACGGAGAGTTTAGGAGAGCAGAAGCAGGAGGAAAGATAGATGAGGCAGCCGGCAAAGGAGGAAAGCGTAGACCCTTGTTTTCCATGAACCCGTCGGTGAGTCAGTGGCCATCTGTGTTTTCCATTCTGCTCTGATTTAGCCTGCAGCGGCTTTTTCTAGGGACCAGAACAATAGGTGAGCCGGGGCCGTCCTGTCTGCCAACAGAGCCACAAGGTGCAGGGAGAATACAGCAAAGACAAGAGGCTGAAAACAGGATGATGCTCAAAGAGTCTGCGGGCCAATTAGAGATGTGAGTGACAGCACGGGGGGGAGACGAGAGCCTGCTTTCCATCTAACAGCAGCACGTCCAGGAAAAGAAGCACTCGCTCATAAATGCATCCACATGTGCTGCTCACGCAACACCTACACCGAGGGAACGTGCAAAGCGTCCAACTGTGGCGTGCCAGCTTGAATCTAGCCATGATTTAATTGACAAGCAACAGTCCCACGCAGCTCCCGTTATTATTGAGGTTACCTTAGCAACAGCGCGAGGACAAGTTCAACAAGCAGTTGAAAAGAAAGAAAGAAAAATTAACCTGAACGTGAGCCGCTGGTAAAGTTAGTGCCAGAAGGTCCCCGTGTGAAGAGACACTGGTCACAGAGTAAACGGGGCTGTTTATATCGACACCATTGTTATTCTCAGCTTTCAGACTCTTGATTAAGGTCACCCGTCTTCCCACTCAGTTAAAAATGTCAGAATTTGCACTCATTTTTAGCCAACTTTGCCAGGCAGATTCTGCAGGCGTTCAGAATTGTGTTTAATTCACAGGAATAACTCTCAGTGCTGGAGTTCACTCATCAGCATAATGTGTGGAACTGCAACATGCATTAAATGAATGTATGCATATAGAGATCTGATGAAGCCATCCCCAGAGAGGAAGAGCTGTGGTGGGGTCCATGTCTAGTGCCTGATCAGCTGTCTCCTCCATTTATCCAACTTCTAATCCAACCACTCTTCCCAGGGTTCACCACCAGAGCGTTTCAAGAAGGTTTGATGATTTTCAGAACATAAGACATCAGAGCAGATTAGAAGCTCAGGGCCTACCTGCTGTCACACAAGAAAATCTATTTTTTTAAATGACTTTTCTAAATATCTTAAGAGTTTTTTGAGACTGTAGTTCCTGTTTAGCAGCTGTGTAGCTCGATTGTGTGTACATGCTTCATTTTCTTGTAAAATAAATTAGATAAAAACACCATAGCTTATCCAAATTACAAACTCTACTAAAAATTGCATGAAGGGCTACTTTTAATCTCTATATATAAGAATATACATAATTAACTATATACTTCCAATTTTACTCTCAGTCAGCCATCTATTCTGTGGTTAATAAACACCAGAATGATGTTTCTGAGCTTGATGTATCTCTACTCAGCCTCTCCATATTTCTGCCTGCCTTTTATTTCGCATTTAATAAAAGCAATTCTAAGGAACATGTTCCTGCACGCTGAAAGTCGATTCCACTCGTGTACAGCGACACCTAGTGGCAAGCCTGAGAACTGTAGTATTTGTGCTGCTAGATAGAAAAAGGACAGGAAGAGGAGGAGGAGAAGGAGGAGGATGAGAATGAGGAGGATGAGCGTGATGGCTGCTGCCATTACTGTCATATGACTGAATGGCTTTTTGAGACATGGAAATCCCTGTCATCATCCCCACCTCCGCAGCAGCTAATTATTAGTTCTAGCAAATCTCTCTCTCTGTCTCTGTCTGTCTCTAAGTTTGTGTTTCTCTCAGCTGTATCTGGAAAAACATTGCAGTCATTCCCGTTTGGCCTTTTACAGTTATCGATGCTCAGAGGCATCTGTTGATCAATGAAGAAAACAGCTGGAAGAAGAGATTTAAGATCAGTGTTCTGACATAACGTTAGCCTGCATTGCCAGAACTGTTCCACCAGGAAGAGATCACAGTGATTCTGTTGGCCAGAATTAAAATGGCACTCATTTACTGGAGAACTAAAGAGGAACCTGCAGACACACCCTGTATGAGACGGCCGTGGCGTCGCCAAGATCCATCAGACTTGCAGGACTGGAGACGTCCTGGTCAAACAAACTGGGCAGATCGAAGTGGTCTAAAGGTCACACGTGTCAGACAGATAAACAGACAGTGTCCCTTCTTCTTACCGAGTGTTTTTTTGGGAACTTCCTTGTAGAAAATCTGTAATCTAAGCAATTCTAAAATCAGTGAAGCTCCCTTGGATGGTTGGACGATTTTGTGAAAGGCGCTTAATAGTGAGAGAAAACTCTAGTGTAGGTCAACAAGGCTGTGTGTGCCCAGAACAATGGCAGTCCTCCAAACCAGTCGAATGGATCACTTTGATTCAACCGAACTGAATGAATAGTTTGAGAGCTGCTTCACCAAGCAAGAAGAAGCTCTTACCCGGGTCAGCTCTGACTCAGAGACGGAGCGCTGAGGCGCTGAGCGGCGCTGGTACGCAGGAGGGCTGATGTCCCGAAAGCTCGGGCCGTCCTCGTCCAGCAGCACAGCTCCGCCATCGACAAACTCCTCCTCTTCTTCCAGCTGGGACGTCATGTCTTCAGGACAGACCTGGTGGTCGATTCCATTCTGGCTCAGGTTGCAGTGAACAGCTGTGAGGAGGAAAAAAGACACCACATCAGCGCTGATCTTTCATTTTAAACATTTAATATCAGATAATTTTATCGATATTACACAACAGAGAGGTGAATTCTTGACACTTTGTGGTTGTTGTGCAGGACATTAATCTACAGGTTAATAATACTCGGTAATATTTATGAAATTTCATTGAGCGCATGGATATATTTCAAGCCCTTTTTCTTTGCATTGCGATGCCATAACAGACCAAAGAAGAAGAGATTTAAGGCTCCAGGCTCAATGTCGTCAATATAATAATATTTTATTCAAACATCCCATTTTATTCTCACTTTCTTTCTCGTATTGGTGACGTCATATCCCGCCATACCATCACAAGCCACTAGATGGCAGCAGAAAACCACAGTGAGGCGCTTCGTCACAACCCGATTCAACAAACAATTTAAAATCACATTATCGAACTAAACCTAAAAACAATATCCAAATAATACATGTGATGGGTTGTGACAGCTATTGCTTTAATCAAATAGTCTCAATGACTTTGCTGTTGGACACTTTAACGGGCCACAAAAGTGATCATTTAAGATAATTTAGTACATAATATAAAGTCAAAACATCCAGACACGTTTCTTTTTTTAAGCCTGCCGCATCAGTCTGAAACAGTGCAACTGGAGCACGTTTGAGATAAACCTGCACAACAACGTCCCACATGAAGTTGTTATTTCTGATCACTTTACTGGAAATATCACAATCAGGGAGCAGTGATGTAGGCCAGAAGGTAATAGGCAATTTGTCACCTTCTGATCTGCCAATTCTTTCCTCAAAGGAGCCAAATGACTCCCAAACGAGGAAGAGGAGCCAAAGACCTCAGCTGCTGCGAACACTGCTGTGCTGCAGGTTTAAAGGGCAGAGTCGTGACGTTAACGTGCAGCTCTCCAGGATGGTCAGACAAGATGAATGAAAAGATGCATTAAGATAAACAGCCAGACAGCACTGGTCTACACAGAACCCTGGACCATTAATTCAGGAGAGTTGGCGCTTTTATTAACAACCGTGTGCTGACGAAAGGTTGCGGTCAGAAAGATGACACAAACACGCAGCCCAGACAGAGTGTGAGGCGGCGGCAGACTGAAGAGCGCAGCCAGTAACAGGAAGTGATGACAAACCACTGCGGATCAGCAATTAAATCACGTAAAACACAAATCATTACGGCTGGGAACAGGCCAGTCACAGCAGCATCTGTGCTGCGGTCATTCTGGGAGGGGGCACCTGCTTCTGGAGGGGCTCTGGCACAGCGGAGATGCACACACAGGCTGAGGAACGCTGTTGGAAGGGGACTCGTGAGGGAAAAGACTGAGCTTTTAAGTAAAAGCTGAAACATGTTGCTCCTGACTGAAGATTAAATCCTCTTACAGCGCTTGCTTGAGCTGCATGCTACTTCTTGGTGGAGGGATATGAGCAATAAATTCGTGCACGGCCGACATCTAAATCATTTTTATACAGTAAAACTTCGAACACGTGTAGCCAACATGTGTCCAGTCTGGGTTTTGCTGATATGATCCCGAGCTACTGACTTTAGCTGCTTCTTTACTTGACTTCGCTCAGCTTGGATGAAGAGCGAATCATGGCGAGTTTGTAGAGGAAAAGCACGACGGCGAAGAGACGAGTGTCGGCGTGCGCTCGCTGATAGGGTGACGCTCAAACGTGCCAGATGTGCACGCTGATGCTGAGGTCTCCTGACAGCCCCTTTAAAACCCACAGAACATCCACGAGAGGCCAGGAGCGAAACAAAGCCCACTTAAGATGCACAGCACGACACGTGGCCCCCTCACTGCCTCTTTATGCTCTCGCCTCTCCTGCCTGTGATTCCCTCCATGACTTCCGTTCAACAGCTCCACCGAGGAAGGAATGAATGATACATCCAGCCCCGAGAGCATCAACAGTGGGAGACAGAGTGAAAGGATGGAGGGATGGAAAGGAAATGAAAGTGCTGTATTTCTGCGGTGGCTGTGGAGGCAACACGGCGCCGAAAAGCTTTTTTTTTAAAGCAGCAACTGTTACTATAAATAGCAACGTTCTACTCGGCTCCCTCCGCTCGAACATGCGCTGTGAGGGGGGGGGGGGGGGGATGGATGAGAGCAACACTCTCATTTTTCTCAATGAAATGAGGCAAGATGAAGAAAATATGAATGCGAGTAAGACGGGACACCTGTGTCCAGAATAACTGCACCATAATTCATACACATGGATTATTATGGGCTACTGATACATTGATCATTAATGATGGAATAAGGGGAAATTCCAACTATTTAATGTGAACTTCTGCCAGATTTCCATGCAGTCCAGATTGGGAAGTATAAACACAGAGAACTGTCCACACCCAGATGTTTCCACAGCTGCACTCGAGCAGATCAGGAATACTGGAGGAAATTAACGACCTCAGAGGAGAAGAAATCACATAAATCGGCACGTCGGGCCTCTTCAGACAGGTCGCGGCTGTCGGAGGCAGGAATCCACCCCAGTATTCCCAATCAGAACTGAATGTTCCCACTTTGCCACCATGATGCCATAAACAGTCCTACTGGTTTAGACTGGTTCAAATGATATCAGGCTGTTAATGTCTTGATTGTTTTAAGTGTCATTAAGTCAGACATTGGAGGTGTCCTTTGAATGAGCACAAGCTCAATACTGGAGTGGGTGAGTATTAATATGGCATCATCTCTTTGGACATCTCTGCCCTCCAAACTGGCCCAGTGAGGAGAACGTTCCAGTGGGAGAAGATAAAGTGCTCCTGCAGAGTCTGCTTCAAAGAGAAGCCAACAGAGGGTCCGTAATTAAAAGTGAAGTTTGTTGTGCGAGGCCTTGAGCCTTGTAGCGAGCTCGTTCTCTCTGACTGACTCTCTAAGTGGAGGTATGTGAGGACGACCCAGAAACAAAGGCCGGGGGGGAGGGGGGGGTGGCTGAGGCCGCGGGATGTTTAACAGCAGCGGTGAAGCCGGGCGCAGCCCTCTGACGGGGACGCGCCCGGCACAGGAAGGAAGCGGGTGCGTTCATTTCAGCCCCGTCTGTGCCGAGAGAGCGCCCGGGGGGGTCTGAAGAGGTGGTTTGGCACCAAAACTGGCAGCATCTCGAGTCAATGACATTCCAGTCATCCGTGCAGCTGCAGAGCTTTGAAAATGTGATTCGTGGCTCACAGCTGAATCTAAAATGAAGTGACTACACAGCTCAGGAAGCAACGTGGAGGTTTCACACACACACACACATAAACACACAAAATGTTCTCATGCCTTCTGTACACAGACAGGCCGAGGGCACATCCACATGGGGTGTTGATTAAATCCATCCTGTGCTCTCTAATTTAGAAGCAGGGATGAATGTATGAGAGGAGCGTGCCTGCAGCCTTTGGGAAGAGTTACCCATCAGAGGGGGGAGAAAGGACAGTCAGACGGCCGTTACAAAAGTGCTCATTAGAATATGGTTGAAGGGTGGGAAGAGACGGGCAGAGAACATCGCCAGGAGAACGGCGCCTCTCTGGACAGGAGCCTGGAGGAAGAGCTCACTGCTCAGTGAGGTTAAACTGAAGAGACACCGGGAACAAATTCTTTAATCCTCACCAGTCTCATGGAGTTTGTGTCAGCAACTAAAATAAAAGTCAAAGCTCCAGCAGTCGCTGTTGTTGTCTTTGTCCAGATTTTGACAGACATTGGCGCGCCGGAGACGTGGAGACATGTGGTTTCATTGTCTTTGAGTACATCTGACAGCAGAAGCTGCACATCAGAGCCAGATTGGGATATTAATTCCAATGTAACTCGGATCTTCAGGTCTTGGTGTGAGGTCCGAGTCCTTCACTGTCACATATTCTGATATCATCCATCATCCATCCTTCTCCTGACAGCCTCCTCAGAGCTGTCAAGAGTTCAGTGCTCCTTCATTGTTTGACTTGTCAGGTTGGAGCAGAGCAGCAGAGCCAACATCAGAGAACCGCTGAGATGTTTAAGTTCCTGCCTCACAGGGAAACAAAGTATCTCTTTTATCAGCGTGTTGCAGCAATCCCCAGTTCTCCCAGAGCTAAAGAACCAGTCAGGGCTGGGCGTTGCTGCAGGGTTATGAAGCATCACAAGACTCCAGTGGGTTCAACTCTCAGCGTACAGATTGCTGTTATGTTTCAGGAGGCATCAAACTTCAACAATATCCACTGAACACAAGCCTCAATGGGAAAACTCCACAGTTGGGCAGCTTCAGTCATCAGCCAATATGTGTTTTCTATGAAAGCTTCAGTTCAGCTGCATGTTTAGGTACACACATGACGTCCTGGGGACTTCACAGAGAGACACAAGCTGCATCCCGGTGGAGCACACCTCTGTCAGAGCCTGTTTAGACCAATGGGAGAGATGTCAGGAGAGCTCCAGTCAGGGTCACACATCACTCTGCTAAAGCACCATTTCAGGACCCTCTGAATAATTCACAAACAGTCTGAGCAGCTTTTTTTTTGCCCTCAACTAAGATCAAAATAGGAAAATAAAATCCATGAATGAACGATAATCACAATATGCATCATCTACATATCCGTGTGTGTGTGATGGTGTTATGACCCATTACTAACCAGACATGGTGCAGGGAGGCGCATGAAACATGCATGACTTTATATAATATGACAGGGAAATTCTGCACATGAATCTGTACGAAATGACTAAAATACACAAAAACACAATAAATAATAAATAACACACCGAGTCCATCCACATACCAGAGAATAAATAATACAAAATAAATCATTTATTACCAGTCTTGGCCATGTTATTCATGGTAGAACTGTAACACACACACACACACACACACACACAGACACACACAGACACACACACACACACACACACACACACACACACACACACACACACGCACACAAATCACTCAAAACTACTGAGCTCTGAATCAGAGATCATCTGGATTCAGTCATGAATCCAATAATACATTTTAAACCTAAGATTTAAATGCTTAAATAAAACTTATATTAATAGTGGGTCTCGCACGTAGTAACACATTTATCTACAACAAAAAAAATCACTATAGTTGAATTCCTTCGAGCATATTAATTCCTTTGGTGCGTTACTGTAAATGTTTGTTATCCGTCCATCTGTTAGTTGTGTTTTTAGCTAAAGCTGAGAAATCTACATAAAAAAAAATCTCTCTGACACAGTCGGTGGTTTCTTCCACCCAGCTGACATTTAGCTGCAGACGCAACACTTGGATCACTGACTGTGGGGTGATGTCATCTCTCCATCCATCCATCCATCCTCCATCCATCCATCCTCCATCCATCCTCCATCCTCCATCCACCATCCATCCTCCATCCTCCATCCATGCTCTACATTTCATCCTGATGCTAACACTAACGCCCGAGGCTGGCTGGATCAGCTGCGACCGGTTGGATCCGTGTTAAAAGAGGCGCCAGCGTGCTCTCGCGGAGAAAGAAAAAAAAAGTTAAACCAAGGAAGGAGAGAGAGTGAAAGAAGTGAGAACGACAAAATGAGTCAGAGGGAAAAAGAGTGAAATGACCCATTTTACAGCTCAAACACGGAAGCTAAATATAACCGTGGTTCGTTTGGCTCGTCGTGAATCTCAGGCATGAAGCTGCGTTCAAAAGACGACAGAAATAGAGTGCTTTAATTTAGCGCTGAGTAAGATCTATAAATATTTGATGAGAGCCTCTGACAGCAACACAGTTATTGCACACTAAGTGGAAAGTTTAGGATTTCTAAGAAAACCACGTGATGTTTGAATAAAGACTAAATTTAAACTCTTATATGAGGCAGGATGTACCAGCTTCTGTCCCAGTGATCAGGGTCAGCACAAATGTGGACGAGTTGTGTTATTGAACCCAGCTTCAAGTTTGTGTCACACCTGTACAGGTCAGACTGGTTGGCACGGTGGGATTTAGTGGTCACCTGATGGGGAAATAGCCTTCAAATAGCACCAATTCACCAGTTCACATCACGTCTGAGTGCTACCGAGGCTGTTTTTTAAACTACATTTCAAAATCTACATTGTGTCTGATAGGCTGCTCAAAAGTGGGAATCAGAGAGCAGTGCATGATGGGAATATTGTGCAGAAACACCCTCAACGTCCGAGAAATATCAAAGAATGTGATCAGGAATTCCAGATTTAACAAGCGACAGCATCTGTGTCTGCTCAGCACCACGCCAACATCTGAGATCTGCAGCTGCAGCCGTTCAGCAGCTACGCGGAGGCCTGACGAGCGCTTTAGAGCGGAGATGAGAGCGATAGATGATGGGCTGCTCTTCAGCTTTTGTCCTGAGTTTAATCTGATGCTCAGGGCGGATGAAGGACGGGAAAACTGCTGGTTACTTTTGTTGTTTGAGTGACAAGGACTCGCACGGTCAGCCGGGTGAAGTGAGCTGTCCCTAAAGAGACAGGGATGCTAAAGATTAGCGTAGAAGGGAAGTGACAGATTTAAAGTGGTCACATGATCAATCTGGAGCTCATTTGAAAATTCATCAGCTCTTAATGTGGAAAAGTGACGCCTTCTTTTACTGCTCTGAGAGTCTCCTGTGATTCGAGCCGACTGAGCGGGGACACAACTCATCCTGAGGCTACAGGTGACACCTTCACACTGTGAGAACAGCGAGGGAGGGGCCTCACAGGTGACGCATGGATGTGAAAATAAGCCCGATCCTCTCTTCTCTAGACCGAATCAGGTTCTTCAGATTCATAGAAATAATAAATCAGCACTTCTCACTTAAAGATTAGTTAGTAAATGAATTTTGACATGTTGGTTGTGTCTCATAAGAGAATGTGCGCTGCAGCACTTTGTGTGCACCAAAGACGCACACCTGGGGGTTGATTGCGCAACACTGCTGCTGGATGACAGTTCCAACATCTTCTCCTCTTAATCCCATTTTCCTGCTGAGTAAGGTTGAGCAGGTTCTCCAGCAGCGCCCTGCTTGCCCAGCTGAAGCATAACAGCAAATAACCAGACTGTTTCTTCTTCTAACAGTGGTTCTGGGCCAGATCCTCAGGGGGGATGTAAAGTAGGGGTGGAGGGGGTCGGCGTGCTGTCAGAACAGGGCGGCGGCATCAAGAAGGTCTGATGCACAGAGAGGAACACACTCAGCCACGGGGGTAAACAGTGGCGCCAAGCAGAAGGCAGTTCAGGGCTGCTCCTCCGCTCCATGTTATAGTCTGGTTTTCCTGCTATGTCCATACATAGCAGTATGGATGTGTGTGTGTGTGTGTGTGTGTGTGTGTGTGTGTGCATGGATGGATGCATGCATGCATGCCTGGATGGGTGGATGGATGGATGGATGCATCGATACATGGGTGGGTGGATGGATGGATGGATGGATGGATGGATGGATGGGTGCATGGATGGATGGATGGATGGATGGATGGATGTGCATTAAAGCTGAGGATGATCCTGTTAATCACTCTTATTTCTCTCTTCTCACCTTATTTATTATCTTTATCCCTGTTGGAGATGTTGAAAATGAATTTTCCTCTGTTCTTTGGTAGCAACGTCCTTTTTCCCCTCTGTTGTCTCTCTGCATAACTCACATTCTCTCTGGATTTACTTCACCTCAGCTCCTGACATTTCCCTGTAGAATCCTCTGAAAGGCCACTGTTGCACCAGCACCAGCGCTGGTGACGAGCTGCCCAAAACTGGACCAGACAGGACACGTCAGCCGTGTGGCTGCTGGACTTGGATGTCCTCTCCATTCTTCCAAAACAACTGCAACCCAAGTATCCGTGTAGACGACCCCCACCTCACGGCGCCGTTGTCAACGCTGCCGTGGTTCTGAACAAACCTCGAGCTCATCCAGCGTTACACTGACACTGCTTCACCTGAAACAATGAGCTGGCAAAACAGCAGCCAGAGTTTTTAATTTAGTCTCATGATGAAGCAGAAAGAGTCCCATATATTCCTGAAAAGATGCCTTCAGGGGTCTAGCCTTGAGGCAGTCAGTAACCTTTATAAAAACATAATTTTATAAAAGAAAAGACATTTACTTTCCCAAAGCTTCATTCTGAAAGGTCTTAAAACCTTTTAAAGATGAGAATCTAATGACATTATAGATACTAATGGAGTATTTAACTATAATACCATAACAACAATACAAAGAATAGAATCTACTCTTGAATTTGAGAAGCTAATTGAGGGTTCTGCAGAGCATAAATTAAAGAAGCAGAGAAGGACTCAGCAGAAATGACAATGATGACAAAGTGGAAGCGCCCTCCAAAAACACTCAAAGAAAGAGTGGAGTGTGTGTTATAAATCACTACATTCCTGATTTATATTGGCGCTTATGGACTAGTGGCAGCAGCGGAACAGTAAATGGTGACACCACAGGGTTCTTGGATGGGAAATTCAAGGCGATTAAGCAGAGATGACCTCATCTGTAGCACAGAAATGAACCGTTCTCATTTCAAATGGAAATATAACCCAGAGCCCGGAAACGGTTCAGTTACGAACAGATTTGAGGCTCAAGACGCTGCAGTTATTAAAAGTCTGATATGGGAGAGGAGACAGTCTTCATTAACTGTCAGGGTGCAGCCAAATACTTTGACCTGGACGGCTCAGACAACCATCAAACCATCATGCTAAACATGCACGAGAGACCCGACGTACAGCTGAAGCGCTGTGTCCACTTCAGCCTGATGGTTACTGGGACAAGAACTTGCATCAACGCTCTGATCCTGAATCTAGCTGCTTTAAGGTGAGGTCCTCTGTCCTCAGGGGACAGAAGGTTTCCCTCTGCCGGCTCCATCCCTACCCAGGTCTGACCTGGTCTTTAAAGGTGCAGAGTGATGTGTGTGGCCTGTTCCAGCAGCTCCCATGAACAGGACGCATCCTTCAGCTCCTACAGTGACACATCGGAGTGAATCACGGCCGAACATCCTGTTCCTGCCGCAAGACACAGAATTCCCCTCATATTTCCTGGCCTTTCATCTGAGCAGCACCCATAAAGAAATGGTGGCTATGCTGAGCAGGAAGATTATAGAGAATTAGTCAAACTTAAAGTCTCCTCATAAAATGCTTCAACTATACAGCAGCAAAATGACTCCAGGATCTAATAATCTTTGTGCTTTCGTCTCAATTTAACCAGAACTCATCAATAAAACAACAGAATTCTCCCGTGTCTCCATTTTCAAGGTTAAAAAGTCTTTGGACAGTCTTGGACGTCTCTTCCTCTGACGTGTCAGCGCAAACAAACTCAAAAGGTCAAGTGTTAAAGGTCAAGCGTCAGCGGGAGCAACACTGTCCAGCGTTAATGCAAGTGAGCCAGTTCAAAACAAGAAAGGCACCAACATTTAGAAGAAAGATGGAAAAGATTGGAACCATGATGAGCAGTTGTGGTGGAATCTGCCTTTTCACAGCAACATGACAAAGTTTTCAACCTTTTCTCATCATATTTTGGGGCTTACAAATGTTAGGAATAGCAAAAATAACCTTTTATTATTTTGTGTTTTAGTTAGCTCCTGAAATATGTTCCTCTGTAAAAGTAACTGTAATGGTTAGTGTGTTCCTTTTAAATAAGCAGACACTGCAGACAGCAGAAGAGGTCCTTAGATGCCAGGAAGCACCTCAGAGCTTATCCATCCTCCCATAACCTCTTCAGTGCTAAGGGTGACAGGGGTTCTGGATCACATCCCAGTGGTCACCAGACAAGAAACACAATCACACCCTGGACGGCTCACCAGTCCATCACAACAGCAGTTATAAAGGCAGCCCGGAGTCTCTAATCAAGTCAAAACCTCCATGAAACAAAAGATGGAGGACACAGAGAAACCCAAACTGGGATTTAAACCCACAGCAGGAGCCCAGATTCAGATATAAAACCTGAGGTCAGCTTGGAGGACTGACGGGACAAACTGGTTTCCCTGGGAACTCACATGGAGCTCAGAGCGTTTTAGGGTAATCTATCAAAACATTATCTGGCTTTGTTTAAGCCCATGCAAATCCATCAAAAGTGCTCACAGAGAATAACTGATCAGCGAATAACCGCAGGTGAATCAATCAGGCGCGTGTTGGGTCAGTGCTGGGAGAAACCCAGAGATGTTCAAGTGCTCCAATTAAAATGGGACATTTTGATGCCGTGACAACACAGCAGGAGGCAAGAAGGTGTAGAAAACAGGAGAGACCGGTTAAGGTCAAACAGGCTGTCCTGCAGGAGCACTCATACCAATCATGCCCGAGCTGGGTGCACGCAGGAAGCTCCAACGTACCTCTCATCGGGTTCTGGATCCACAAGATGCCGCCGATCAGGTGCGGAGACTGGCCAAGCATCCCGATGGCACTTTCCTCCCTCTCCTTACACTCCTCCGGCAACTGTGCACGTAGAAACGCGGGAGAAGACGCGGACTTCACCAGGTGCACATGTGCCACCGGATGAGCCTTAGCGAGCGCGCACGGACTTTTGCGCCACCGATGGAAATGAATGACGGTTCTTGTCTGGATGACCAAAAGAGCCGGGACGAGAGAACCTCCTGACGCCTGGAACCACCTGACGACGCGTCTCGGTCGCAGACCTGTTAACCGACCCTGCCACGACAAAAGCTGCGCGTTCACACGGAAGCTGGAAATAAGAGGTGACCAGGACAGCACGTAATGGCTCTAGCGTCAGCCAATCAGGAGGTGACCCGGCTCAGCCGGGGTGAGATCAACCCGAACAGCTTCTGTCATCACCAACAACTGAATCAAACGCCAACTAAATCCGGAAATATTCAGCACAGACGCGACGCGGAGCGGAGCGCTGGGGGGGAGGGGGGGTCTTACCTTCCACGGCCATCGAGGCTCACTGCGCAGACATCACTTGGGTGGGGGAAGCAATCAGTCAAGGCGGGCTCAGAGAACCTCGCTGGGCGCCTTCTCATCACTTTGCTGCGGGCGAGCCGGAGCGCACAGCTGCTGCTGCTGCTGTTCCTGCCGCTCCGCCGAGAAGCATCACGGGAACTGTAGTTTCAGCGCCTCCTGGACGATCAGCCGTGATGCGTCCAGGTTTACTTTTACACTGAAAGGTAGCACGCGTCCTTCATAATGTGTCCCTCCGGAGTGTTGATTCAACTAGTTTTACCATATTAACTCGGATCGTTGGTATCTAACTTTCAATTTGAGATTTGAACAGACTCTGGCCCTCAAAAACATCTCCAGTTCGACAAGGCTGCACCAGCATCCCAGGACTGGTGCCCTGCCAGCTATGATGACGAGATTTTGAATGTCACAAATTCCATGTAAAAGGTGCATGTCATTGTGTCTTGAGTTTAGAATAAATAAATAAAGCAGCCCGAGGTGAATGGCACAGCACCCTCACGCTTTTGTCACTGGAACATTCACTCATGTCATTTTTACAACAAGAGAGTCTCAATTGTACAATTATCAGGCCGTCAAACTGACAGTAAGCAGAGAGAGTTTCTATGGAATGCTCATTAACCACAGCAGAAGGCACTCCTACCTCTGAAGACAGGAGAAAACAACCAGTTTATGGCTGTGATTGTGCCTTTTGAACACATCTGTGGTAAATATCAAGATGCAAAAGCTCACTGACCAATACAAGATCAACGGAAAAGCAAAATAAGGTGCAAGAAGGCCAGACGGGGTGAACGCAGGGCCTCTGTTTGTGTGTTCATAGATAATCATTTCAAGGTTAGTTTCCAGGACTAATCGCTCAGCAGCAGCACGAGGAGGTTTGTCTGCATATTTCTCCTTGTATTTCTGGCCGTGGAGCAAGTGTCAACTATCAGGTGTGGCTCTTACCTGGTTGGTTCAGCCTGTCTGAGGGGTTTTCCATTGACGGGTGCTTCCGCTACATCATACGTGTAGAGGGAAAGAATTCAATGTCTTAAGAAAAAGTGCACAGAAAAGAAACTTGATGTGTGTAGCAGATAATGATAATGCAGATAGCCTGTTAGCTTGCTAGTGGACAAGGGACCCAGTGAAGAGTCTTCAGGGGTCGCCACAGAGACTTTTGGTGAGAGAGGGTTGTTTTTTTTATTATTATTTGTTATAATTAACTCATTCTTACCTTTGTGGAAGGATTGTAGGGCTGCAGCTGAATGTATTTGAGACAATGTAATGAGCTCTGATAAATTATCATTTTCAGAAGAAAGTGATGATCGCGACACATTTTAATTTCTGAACTCTTTATCGATGTTTTTTTTAATGAAAGCGTCCTCTGAATAAGTTTATGGTTTTGATTTTTTAAATTTGAAATGAACATTTCTTGTGTTTTTTCAGTTTAAACTTAACCAAACCAGTTGTGAAATAACAACTTGGGCAGTGTGATACAGCACAATGACGAGAGGCAGGACGACACTTCACACACACATAACAACAAAGCAAGAAGCCGACTCACTGTTTCACCCTCTGAAATTATGAGATAATAATGACTTCTGTACCTGAGTATCATTTATAAACATCATTATTTGGTGAATTACACTGATGAGCGCAGGGCTGGTGCTTTATTTACTATATATTGTAAATTACATTGTTATTTATATCGTATGTGGGACAGTGTTGGATAGGAATGCTGCCGTGTGCGTGTTTTCTGCTGAGCCATTGCAAAGAATATTTGCTCATTTATGAGTCTAGAAATACAAGAAATTGTAATTATAACTTCTGGAAAGTTTTGCTTTGCCCTCAGATGGTCTTTATCATAATAGGATCAGTGTCATAAGATTTAAAAAGTGCTGTGTTTCTCTGAAATGGGCCTGCACCAATATAAATAAAGCTGAGATGCGTTTTTTCAGGCGCTGAAACCCAATCTGAGACCGAGCTGCACGACTGCACGACTGCTTGACTGCATGGCTGCTCGGCTGCTCAGCTGCAGCTGAGTGAGAACACTCATCAATTATTTCATTAATATATGTCAAATCAAAAGTGTAGAGGAGCCAAGAAAGAGAACGTGTGAGAGAAAGTTCAATGTCATTTCAACACAGTTCCAAATTTAGTTAATCAGAAAATAGATTTTCTTCCAAGTTTTTGATGTGCTTTAAACTGGAAATAAATATAAAACTATGTGACATGTTTTGACTCTTGGAAGGTCAGTTTTAGGGGCTGGACATAAAAAGCTGTGTCAGTCTTTTACTTGAAATTGAACTCAGATTTAGACACATATACACATCTACAGAGGAAGAGATAGCGTTTGGAAGATGATGCATTCTTTTCTTGTTCTAGACAAAAATTCTGTTGGAACTCCTTAGCAATTTAAAGAAAAACAAAAGGATGAATGCTAATTCATGTTTCAAGAAATGAGGATGAGATAGTGCTGATATCATCTCCAAAGAGTTTGTGGGAAGCTGTTAAACGGAGCAGGAAAGGAACCATGTGATGACGATCTGAAGCACTGATGGATGAGCTCATTAGCTTAGCTGACATTCTAGCTGAGCCCAGAAGACTCTAGTCTGTCCACCAGGAGCTGCACGTGAGCTTCTGAGTGACGACAGAACATCAGCACTTTTTACAAAAACCTGATTTGGTTTTGTTGTTTTTTCCCTTTTCCAGGACACCCACAAAGCCACCCAAATCCTTTGACATTCCATCATGTTTGGTGATTTAACAAGTGGGACTTTCATGGAGGGATGAATGGGACGAATAGAGGGATGAAAGGATGAGGGACGAGTGGATGACAACATGGAAAGTGTCTTCAAGTGTCTCCATAAACAGCAGCAGTACATTACCTGAACACTTCCTGTTCATAATCAGAAATATGGGATTTGCTTTTGAATTTTTCCCGCCAACTTTGAATCCTCCCTGAACCCTCCTCACGGTGTTTGCAGGTCCTGAAGATCACACCAGCAGGGTGATGATGACGCCATCGTCCTGGCCCTGCCACAGCATCTCCCCCTCAAACGCCACCTTCCCGTGCTTCCGGGCTCTCATCAGAATTCCCACCACTTTGTCAGAGATCCTGACGTATCTGTCGAACAGCTGTCCGAAGGTGACGCGGGTCTTGCCGTCCAGGTCAGGGTCGGCCATAGTCCTGATCACGTAGCACATGTCGTCGATCTCTCGGTGGATGTGCCGCTCTGCTCGCAAGGCCCGCTCTGCCGTTTTGGTTCCTTCCTTGGGGCGTCCGTAGCCCTCTTGGCCCTTTTGCAGGCGGAGCGACATGGAGTAGTCATGGTCGAAATACTCGCTGAAGGGGTTTAGCTTCTGGGTCTCGCTGTGCTCCGAGGCCCAGTCCTGCCAGCGACTCTTCAGGTTTCCGACAGCGCTGTATTTCTTGGCGAGAGCATTGATCTTGTCGGCGTCCTCTGCTTCCTTTTTGTACCTGGAGCGGACACAAAAAATACATGAAAATATACACAACTGTATTGTTGTTCCCTGATTGTTCTTAACAGAACCATTAATGCTGTGAAAGTGAGGATCATTAAATTGATTTTGAATCATTGAAACCTTCTTTTATTTATCATCATGGATCAGAATGTTCCATAAAAGCTGATCCAGAAAAAGACAATGTGGCCGTTCTTACATGGACACTGTTGGTCTCTTGATCTTCAGTTCTGACTCTGCATCGTCTTTGAAAGCCTTCTCTTCCCCAACGGTCTCCTCTGTGTCCACCAGGTCTCCACTGTGATCTCCACTGCCAACCCAGGAGGTCCTCTCTCCTGGTTGTCCTCCATCTTTTCCACCAGGCCGGTTCTCCACCTGCTTCCAGCTTTTGGTGAGAGAGGACACCATATTTGAGCATTTTCTACGGCGTGTAGGCGAGCTTTTCTTCTTCAGAATCCGGTCAATCTCGTCTTCTGAAGGCAGACTCTCCCTCTTGATCTTCTCAGCCAGAAGGTTGATGCTGGCGCCTTTCTCCTGGACACCGCTGGTTACTGTCTTCATCACTTGTTTGACTTTGATGGCTGCTCCAATCGATGGTTCGGCCCTCTGTTGAACTACAGTCTCAGGGCTCTTCTGAGAAGATAAGGATGCATCTCCAGAACTGATGTGAGGTCTGGAACCATCTGCTGGATGGACCTGGGTTGGGGGGTTCTTCTTTGGGACCCACTTCTTTCTGGGTTCTTCTGTTGGACCTCCCAGGGAAGCTGGAGCCCAACCACTGGGTTCACTGGCCTGCTTCTTCTCATTATCTGCTGCCCACTGCTGCCAGCTGCTTGCCAGGCCGCACACCATGCTGATGGTACGGAGCTTCCTGATGTTCTTGTTTGTGGAGGATTTCCGCTGTTGGGTCAAACCCGTTTGTTTGTCAGTCATAATGACATCAGCTGGGGTATCCCTGGTAATCCTTTTAGCTAATCCCCTTCAACAGCTGTTAGACGAGACGATCCTGGACATTTTTCTCTGATCTTCAGCTGATTCCTGTCTTTGGAAACGCTTCCTTTCCCCGTTGCTTCATATCCTCATGCTTGTGGCTGCAACTCTAAAAAGGTCTGAGCAAAGCCCACCATGACGGTGGAAAGTATGTGAGTCATCCCAGGATACCAGCCTGATCATCTTTCCCTGACACCAGTCACCCCAGTGGACTCGTGTTTCATCACAGCTTCTACCACTGATTAGCAAGAGCTCAGACAGAAGTGAAACCTGCCCTCTTCATTTATTTCACCCCGCTAATATAATGCATCGATCTATCTGTGCAATAGAAAATAGAAATATAGAAAATCAAAATACACAATCAGTTTTTTTTAGTTGTAGCTTGAAAATCGATATGACTGATATAAATGTGAAAGTCTTGTTCACATCTGCAGCCAAGCTATTGTTGTGGAGGGAGACATCGTTCCTTACTTCAAGTCTGTTTGTGGGTGGAGCTAATGAAACAATAAAACATTCACATTTTTATTTACGTGTTTTCCAACATGGAAAGTGCTAATGGAAAATCGAAAAGTGTTTGTATAAAATGTAAATAGTTAAAAAAATCTAAATCTGCAACTTTACGCAAACAGGCAAATATGTGACCATTCAACTCAGCCCAATTGCACTCACGCACGCCCTCACGCACGCCCTCACGCAGGAATGGAAATACAAGTCGCAGCTGTTTGCAGTGTCTAAGAATTGAGTTTAATTATTAACATTTTAAAGGATGGTTACAGCGCCACCAAGAGGATAAAAGGTCAATTATCAGTCGCAAGATTAAAATCAGTCTAAGTGAAATATTTCACAGTAAAACCTAATAAACATTATTTTGTCTGTGCTACTGGGTGTTTGGTGTCAGATTAGGTTTATTTTCCAAATCGTTTTTGGATTCATACTGCAGAGTCAGAATGATCAAACCTCTGGAGATTTTCCTGGTATTTAGATTAAGACAGCAGAGCTGGACTCAGATAGTACTGCATATTAGGCCGTGTTTACGGGCCATATAATGGTTGTTTGTCGAGACCCGCTGCTGCTTCCTCAGACCGCATGTTCTTTTTGCTGTGCAAGTTTAGTAGAGTGTTTGTGGCCGCTGACCACCAGAGGTCGCTATAGCGTCATTGTATATTTACTACCAGATATTCCAGGCTTCCCTGTTTCCCCACCAGCAAGAGCTGAGAGGTTGATCCGCAGTTGTCTGACCCTCCAACTGGCCTGGACCCGAACAATCCTGGGTAACAAATTTCAAACTAAACACATCGTGGAAAAACGACTGCTGAGGAGAGATTGAAACACATGTTTGCACACAGGATAAACTGCAAATACACAAACGTCAAAGATTTTAATAAAAAGAATCTGACCATCCTTTATCCATCTGGAAAAATGAAAAGTCAGGTTCTTTTTCGTCTACTTGAATCAAAAAAATGACCATTTCCTCTAGTGACTCTGGTGATCTGGGGCAAAGGGAGGAGGAGAGAAAGCACCTGTGTTTGCTGCTGTTTAAGTTTGAGCGTGTGTGCGGACGCGGTTGCGTTTGGCGGCGCTGTTGTTGAGCAGGACTGTATCTGTGAGGATGTGTCGCAGGGTTTTCTCTGACCTCTCCCTGATGGTTTGCGTAACAGTAAGCCCGAGGTGATCTGGAGCATAATTAAAATCCTGTTGTTGCAGCAATCGGATCAACATCCCCGAGAAAATGAGATGTTCTCCGCTATTATCTTGATTGCAACTTCAGCTCAGAGTTTATTTGCCGGACCTGTTACAATAACATTTTACAGCTGTAGGAGCGCGTGGAGAAATCCATGCGACTCGACTGTATATCAGGATTAAAGAGGCCGTGTGTTTCTGATGGTTCTATAAGGACAAATATTATCACATTGTCTGGGTATCAGATTATAGATCCGGCAGAAATGAAGACGGGGGTCTGGTACAGAAGTTCTGCGTTCTATATGAGTAAACCCTGTATATGGGTGGTCTCCCTCTTTCAGAACAGGTAGAGTCTGGATACTGGTGCTATACTGGGTTCTGCACAGTGTCTCTCCCAGTACCGATCACCACTGGCAGCCAGGGCATCTTTGGACAGCATGAACCTGCCTCTTCCGCTCTAAGCTGGTCACCAGTACCACCAGTACCTGAAACAATGACGCTAAACTGCAGCGAGGATCCAGTTCCTGCTCTAAAACAGCCGGCAGTGGCTCATACCAGAACCAGAGGTGGGAGACAAGACCAAAGGGTGAAGGTATGGGTGTAACGAACGGGTTATTGGTTCCGAGCCGAGCTTCGATGCCATGAGTGTACGAACATGTTGGTTTTGGCGACGCTTGCGTCAGTCAGCAGTTACACTTCGTTGCTTGTGACCGCCGTCACCTCTGGAGCCACGATCAACTGTCAGAAGCCCAACGGAAGAGGATTTTTCTTCCAATGCTTATTTATTCAGCCTCTTGTTCCAGATCTTCCAGACACAAATACATAAAATGACCCTCAATTTCATGATCTGTAAACATTCCAACATTAAAAGTCTGCTTGGTGGATCTAAACACCTGCAGTGTGACATCTTTGAGCCCACCTGAGGCTTCCTGCCAACGTCGGGCCCAGCAGCTACTGCCAGGACCTGCAGACCTTCTCTGCTTCACATTCAGTCATCAATCATATCGGGATCCCTCAGACTTTTTTAGGCAAGGGACCCCACCTCTGCATTCTTATTAGACTGTTTCTTTTCCTTCAGGGCAGGATTTTCTCCTCATGACAAACCCGACACAATCCCAGATCTCTTCAGAAACATAACCACTCAGCATATATTTATTACTTTGAAACATCTGACTATTTCGTGGGAATATTCTGAGCTGCAGGAGCTCAGCAGCAATAATGTGGACACATTTGGTTTATATTCAGTTAAAACATTACCTCACACCCATTGGCTGGTGCCTACAGGAACAGGAAGTTGAGGCAGGAATGCTTTACTATCGTTTTCCCAAATACTCTTTAGTTTAGGAACTTTAGAAAGAACTTTTCTCTTAATATGTTCACTCTGTAAGTGTTCAGCAGGTGCTCAGGGTGCAGACAGTTTCCTTCAATTTGACATAGAAATATCTTCATTAAAAGCTAATCACCAATGTTTTTAGGTATCTGTACAGGCACGTCCACCATTCTCTTATTCAGAAAACCACGCCCATCTCTCTCCGGGTCCTTCTATTAGTAGATTAACTATCAGCACATCAGATGAACTGATTCAAATCACGTCAAATTAAGAAAAGAACAGTTATGGATAGAATCCACAACTGTCTTCAAAGGGTCATCAATACTGTACGGCACCTCTGAAGTGACAGCAAAAGCAAATGATCATATATCTCTTCTCAAAATCCTAAATCCTATTATGCCATTTAAGCATTTAATCGGTTTATCTAAATCATTTTTAAATTGCAGGTGGCCCTATGGAAGGAAAAAAAACAGATTTATCTACTTATGTAGATGATTCTACTATATAAATCGATATAAAACATTGTATGCCACGTTTAAAAAAAAAAAAAAAACTAATGACAAATGAAGCGACAGTGAATTAGTTTTTAATAATACGTTATAAAAAATAAATAACCAAGACAACAAAACATTTCATAACCAAAGCAGATCAACTGAAAGACGCACCAGTGCTCTACTGGTTCTGACTGGTCACTGACCAGCATATCTGACCTGTGGGGACGACTGAGAGTTCCAATAACTCTTTTAGTGTTTTCAACAGATACAAATATGCTGTTATTAAATGAATACCTCAGCCAGCCTGATGTCAGTAATTATCACAGGTTTGACCCACTGATTACCTTAATTAAGGTAACCCGACATCTCTTTGGTTATATTCTGCCAGGTTCATCTTTATTAGAAGACCCAGCAGTGAGTTTCACAGGAGTGTGTGATCATCTTCCAGGACATTTACATTTACCATAAAAGAGGGGAAATGACCATTTTGATGCACGTGGCTGATGAGCAGTTTAAAACGAAACCCCTCAGGAGAAAACACTGTCTGCAACCATGAAATGGCTGCTTTATATCATATGCAGAATTTCCACAGGAGGTGACACTTCAGAAGTGCTTCTGGGAACTTCCTCACACCAACAGAAGGACAAGAGTTTGGATCCTCGGAGGTGTTTGCCAGCTCTTCACACTCTGTGGCTGCAGACTCTTAGGCCACATTCCAGGGAGGGTGTCGGGTCAGCGCAGGCGCTGAAGGACACGCAGCAGTTTGCAGACTCCAGTAATTTGTTTAACCTCTGATTAGGTCCAGGAATGTCAACTATGGAGTGATGCTACGGGTCCTGACAACAATATTTGACGCTCTTATAATCTGTCACTGCCACCAAGCGAGAGAAGTGCTGCGAAAATGAGCCTAGAACACCTCACCCTTTCAATGCTGCCATAGGGTGTGCACGAGGGGCTGGGTGTCTCTAGTTGATGTTGAAACATGTGCAGGCAATAAAAGAGACTGGTCAAAAGTCGAGTTTTGTGAATAACAAGAGCGAATATCAAGAACTCAGAGTCAAACGTTCAAAGCTTGTTTTGACAGGGAGCCTTAATCTTCTGGTTACCAGACGAAGACAAAGTCACCCCGAAAGGAAGGAGGTTTAATGTTTGCACCATCTGGAGGGAAGAATGCATTGTGCCTCTATCTGAGGGATTTATCACCTTCTCCTGCCCTCGTCAGGACACACTTCGTGGCTTTTGTATCATCACAAAAGAAGTGTTTTACCTTAAAGCACATCTGCTGGGGAGTCGTCTCTCATCAGAGAACAGTGGTGCAGAAAGGCATCCTGAAAACATCAGTGCATCACATGCTCTTTTATTTCACCAAGCAACACGACACTGACCACGGTACAAAAAGGGTGTTTAAATAAATCTGCAAATCTGGAATCGAATGAGGTAAAAGCAGAGTTATTAAAGGCACGTTCTCTCCAGCTTTACAAAAATTTAGCAACAGTAAAAAAAAGACCCACCAAACTTTTCCTCTGAAGAGCTGCTGTACTGTTAACGCGCTAATAAACACCTCATTTCTAGCGTTCCCAGTTCCAGAAGGACTGAAAGGACTTTTTTGTAAACACTATTCTGGATCCTGTTGAAATGAGCTCAAAGTGAAGAAACGTGTGTTTGCATGGATCATTTGTGCAGTCATTAATTTCATGCCTCATACCCGAAATCCAAACAGGTTCTTTATTCCTCTTCGGCAGCACTGATGAGAAACAGAAACGCCATCACTTTGATTTCTAAGGAGGACTATTTTGGCTGGAACTGGTCCTAACGGCAGAGGTGAAGCCTTTGTGGAGTCATGTTCTGTAAACTGGGTTCAGCTCTGTGGTGATAAACCTCGTTCATTCTGCGCTGATGAGGCAGCAGGTAAATACGAACAACTTACATATTCATGCATATGGATGATTGTGGCGTACTTGAATGTTACACTCAAGATTATACAGCATGTCGCTATGTATTTTTAAATATAGATGAAGACAATCACAGCTGCCAGCGTCAACTATCACAGCTCGTCTGCGCCACGTCCTCGGTGCGGAGGTAAGGGGAAGGCTGACAGCCTGAACCTTGGCAGGTGTTGGCTGTCTCTCAGCCAATAACCCACATAAACGCATCTCTGTCCAGAGTCCAAGCCAATAAAAACTTCACATCTTGACCTTTAAATATAATTTCACCATGTCAGGATGACTATATTATTTCCAAGAGCCAGCTGGATTCAACATAGGCAGAAGAAAAATCCAACTATTTAACCATTTGTCTTGATTTTTTTGACATGAGGTATCGAGTTTTGGAGATATTAGACTGTAGATTTGAGGACTTTATATCGTCAGGTTTTGCTTTTATTTATTTTGGAAGTGGATTTTAGATCACTGGTTGTGTTCGAGGACCTGGGGAAACACTGGGAAGTTTCTGTAGTAGTTGTCACAGATCAGAAGAAAAATGCATCTCCTGACAGACATCAAGCTACTGTAACATGTAACCCGACAGCCCAGCTGTGGAGGACGCGGTTCAAGTGGAAAATTGGTGCTGTTTGGAAAAAAAGGACTTGTGTTTTCATACTGGATGGATGGAAGGATGGATGGAAGGATGGATGGAATTTGGAGTGCTGGTGGACCATTTTAGTACCAATTACAGTTAGTGACTTAACACTATAGTGAATTAAGGCTTGGAAGAAATGTTGTAATTCAATAAAATCTCATATATTATTTTAGATGTTATATTTGTCAAAATATTGTGTTTATATGAAATAAGAGCTTCATATAAAGTTGTGTTTTGGAAATTTTGTTTCAGTGCACAACCCTCCACCCGATATCTGTGGTTGTACCCAGATAAAGAGTCATCAAAAGGAATAACTCGGGCTGTCAAAATGAGCGGGACCACGCCCGTTAATGCACGTGGACGCTGACAGCACTTGGAATAACCGGAACTCCAAAACTGCAGCTCACATCCTCAAAAAGACTTTCCCTTCAGTGTCTCGGTCAGACTGTGCAGCATGACTGTTATATACACGATACAGGAAGAAACCAGTACAGGCTGTACAATACAAAAACCATTTCACCTCACTTTGAAGGACGGATACATTTGGATAACACGTATGATACTAAAGCACAACACATAATACACTTCATTTTGGACTTTTTGTCACAACCTTTTTAATTCAAAGTTCTTTTCCTCTGACTGGAGAGTAAAGCCCGGCTTTTTCAAGAGTCCCTGCAGCTCAGAAATAGCTGCTTTTCCATTCAGAAGAGTTCAAGTCTTCCACACTTTTCACAGCACAAGTCTGCACAAGCAGGTCCGGCTTTAAATGATCGTACGAATGTGCACGAATGCACGTCTGAAACACGTGAAGCCTTAAATAAATCAGCTCGGGATCAGCCTGTCAAACCTTCCTGCCAGCGGCTGTTTTTGTCCATTAAAGGTGGTGGAAACTTCTCCGGGGGACAGTAAACGCCTCCCGTGGCCAGTGAAATGAGATGAGACCGGAGGAAATAGAGGGACGTCCTCCCTAATGTGCTATCTAGCCGTTAAAATGTTCAGAGGACTAGGAGAACTCCAGGGGCCGGATCATCATGGCAGTGGCTCGTAGCGAGTAGCTGGGGCCCTTGAAGTAGTGCCACTTGATACCATTTAACTTCCCTATGTGTTGCCCTTGGGTGAAGTACATGCCATTAAGATTGGACGGGCCGCAGGCGTCAAACCACCAACCTGCAGGGAGAATCAAAACAAGGACAATTATACAACAGTTCGCTCTGATGACACACTTTGAGGATTTGAATGTGATTATAGAGGAAGGGAGGCATTCTGGCTGAATGTGAGTGAAATGTGTGATGATCTGTGGCCAGCACCCCCCCTGTGAATCTGGCTGAATAAATCACCCATTTGTGGTCAGGTTGACTGTTTCTCCTGACCTCTCTCTCAGTCAGAAAACCTCCCTTGCTATCTACCGCAGGCTGCACGGCACAGCTAGCAGCTCAGGAACACTCAGCCGCTTTCTATTTAAGGAGAACAGAAGGTGTGGAGGCTCGTAATGCTTCACACGCCAGACTCATAAAGATAAAAGACCCGAGACGTAATCCATACGTGCATCAGTGCGTTCATTTACATCTGTAGGTGAGGCTGCTTTCGTTTTTTAAGATTCATGCAGAATGTGTTGCGTGTAAAGTACCGGTTGCTATGGTAACAGGACCCGTTTGCGATAGCTGAAAAAGTCAACAGGTCCTGAGTGATACAGTCAGATATAGAACATATGTGAGGAATGGCATGTGTCCGTCACACTCTCCCAAACGGAGGTGCTGCTGAGGCCTGAATGTTGCATCTGTGTTCCAGCATGACATTTAAGCAAGACATGTCAGTAATCAGGAGCAAAGGTCTGCTGGGCTGCTGGCATCCACCAGCACACATGGGTTCCACATTCACACGTAGAGCACAAGAGAAAGTGGTGAACACCTCCCTACATTTATACAGCTGCGTGTGACTTCAGGCCAGCGGAGCTGGTGGGAACCAGATATGAAATTGCTCTGCATTATATTTAGGATTATTATTCTTATTTTTTCCCGTGAAATTCAATGAGGAACGGTCCCCAACATGAGGAAACCTCGCACATGAGTCTTTGCACCTGAGGTCTTCAGACACTGGTCAGTGTGGAAAGTTCCAAGCTGCCCCAGTTAAGATTCTCATTTTTAAACCTTCCATTGTTGATTCAGATCACCTTTTTTTTATATAAAGCAAAGATCAAAATGTTCAGTGAATCTCTCTCTTTAACGGGGGGCGAGAACATCCTCCTTTTGTTTGGGGGAACTAATTAAAGCCCATCAGCAGGTGGCTTCACTTGTAGAGAGGATCTGTCTGTAAGGAGTCGATATAGTCCCACTGGAAGAGATCTAGAATGCAGAATTTGGTTTGAAATTTTGGCACAATTTGCTCTCCAGCGGTGAGAAAATAATGTAGATGTGGAAACATGCAACTTATCAATCTGTAGTTGAACGTCTGATGACTGTAATTAGGGGAAATATCCAAAATATTGGTAGAGCTGATGTAAGGTCACTGAAGGTGACCCGTAATTCACTGAACGGTGAAGATTGAGAGAGCTGTTGTTTGCTGTTCTTATAGTTTATGGAATGATGTGATATACACATATCAAGCTTAAAAGAATAAAGAAATTCAGTTTTGAAGGTCAAATGTCATTGTGATGTCATGCTTTGGAAACGGGCATGACCGACATGAACATTGTGACCCACGTTGTGAACTCACATCCTTGGATTCATAAAGGTCAAAGGTGAAGGCTTCTTAATAACTTGTAAATCCACATTGCGAATGTTCAATAATGACCCAAGGATTAAGTGTTAACATTTTGCAGGTCAAAGGTCAAGGCCACTGGACATTAAAAATATTTTGAGCGCTCTGTTTCACTCTATTGAATTTACTTCAGATCTACACTTGCTCCTACGGGAAAATGAAACCCTTTTGGAGGTTTAGATCACTGATGCTTTAATTCAGCTAAATTGTCAGGTGATATTCGATATGTATCGGAGCTAGCGTACTGTTGCTAACTCAGGGCAGGTGGCGGCTGGCTATTTCTAAACAGGCCCACAGGGAGAGGGAGCCAATTCCAGCAGTGCATGTAGGAGAGACAAAGCTCAGCTCAAACCCAGAAGCTCCGTCCTATCAGGCAACCATTGACTGATCCTGAATGGATTTTATAGAAATGACCCCAGGATTAGCAACAGGTCAGATAAAGAGCTACTGCAGCGAGAGCTGGGGGCTCCAGGCTCCACTTGCACAGCTAAAGGAGGTTTCTCTTTAAATCTCTATGAAGATTCGCTTCGTGTTACCTTTCGATCAGGGAAGGATCTATAATCCAGTCTAATAGGTGCAGATTGTTGCCATATTAAATTATTAGATATCTTCTGAGTGTGTTGTTGGCCTGCTGTCTGGACTGTGCAGGGTTTATTATGATGCCAACCAGGCAGAACAGCATTTTGTAGGGATTTAATTTTCCTAGAAAAGGAAACCGGCTTCACTTTATGGTGCCACCCTGGGATGAACGCTTCCTGGATTCCTTCCAGTTCCTTACATCACCATCTGCTCTGTGCTCATGATTTAATTACTGCTGCAGTTTAATGTTGAGATAAAACAGAAAGAAAACTTTACCAAGTTGTAATAAGATACAGAAACAACTATAAAACTTAGGAAAAAATGAAAATAAGTAAACAAAATATAAGTGCAGGGTGGTTTTCAAACTGGCTCAGAATTGTAACACAACTAATGGCTCATTTTAGAATCTTGACTGGATTTTAGTGTTCAGGTGTAACTCACTCATTATCTTTGACCTTACTGCAGCTTCGTTAGCATCACTCCTCCACCGCTTATCTCATCTCAGCATGACCGCCCTTTCATGGTTCCACTCATATCTCAGTAATTGGGAATCCTTCGCCACCAGAGCCAACTGACACTCTGGCTCTGCCCCTCTCAAGCCTCTGTGCTTGGTCCTTTCCTTTCCTTGGTCCTCTTGAGCCTCATTAACTCTCAAATCTCCTCAAACCACAGAGCTCACCCCAAACTTTTTGGTCCTTTTGCATCAGCCTGATCTCCATCTTTCACGAACTTTCAGTGGCCCCAACCCTCTGGAACTGTGGACAACCATACTGCTCCGACTCTGGACATACTCAAGAGGCTTCTGAAGCCCCATCTTTTCACCTCAGCCTTTAATCTCTCCTCCTTGTCACTGAACAATGTTGGTTTTCATGAAAGGTGTGAAAAAAGGTGTGAAGAAATGAAACAATTATTATTATCACATCAACCCAAATAGAAAATTGTGAGTTGTGGTGTTGGAAAAGCTCTGCTTGTACCTCTGGTTGTGCCTCAGCAAAGATTAAATCTGATTAGGCTTCACTCACCACCAGTCAGCATGAGGGCACATTTGCACATGCAGTTGTCATTGTCCATGTCCTTGGTACTGAAGTCGGCGCCATGGATGACCAGACTGCTCTGTCTGCCTGCAGTTCCACTGTGGCTTTTCAGGAACAGCCTGAAACACATCACAGAGGGGGGGAAGAGGGGGGAGGATATGGTGGAGTGAGTGGTATAAGCAATAGACAGCAAGAAGACATAACACGGTGCAAGTCCTGCTGTCTCTGGAGAGGAATATACTTTTGTTGTGATTGAGTACAAGTAGAACACCTGGAACAACATTAACAGGGAAGTTGAAATGAAGACGGAGCAAAAGGGAAAGACAGAGCATGAATAATGTCAGGGAGTCACATTTCCATGTGCAGGCCGGCATTCATTCACGCCAGAAGAAACTAAAATCCTCATTAATAGTGACGTGTACCAGGGGCGCGCAGAGAAAGATCAACAAACAACGTGCGAACTCCACGACAGGACCGCTCATCGTTTCCAAATGTTGTGTTGTTGTCAAAGGCAACATCTGCTTTTCTGAGATCTGCTTTGCTAACTGCAAAAGCTGCAATTGGCCTTCATTTAGTCACCCAGGCCGCAACTCCAACCCCCTCTGTCCATCCCATCATCGCTTCTCTTTCTGCAGAAACCATTTGTTTTCGCCGTTTCTGCAAACACTGTCTAAAGGTTCATGTTAGGTTTGATAAAGACCTTGCAGATGCCTGAAATATTCCATGTGATTGGTCATTCCGAGTGAATGAAGCTCTGTTCTGATTGGACAATCAATCACGCGGTGCCATTAGTTCCATCTGTCAATTTGTTATCAATCTTCATTAGTCGACACCGTTCTTGTTTGTGGGGTTGATAATCCCTGATCCCTGGACAAATTCCTTCATAAACGATCCTCGTCAACACAAAGGGAAAACTAATATGCAGCTTGGAAGCAGATTTCTTCAGGGCGTGTCGTCTTTGTTTAAATGGGAACGGCTTCACGGAAATCTGTCGGATCCGTGTGACGAATCGTTTCATCACAATCTCATCTTGCTCCATCCAACACTTTCACTTTTTCCCATTTAGGAAATGCTGCCTCTCACGCTCGCTCGACTTTATGCTCTCCCATTGCAGTCAGACACACAAAGAGAGGAAGCGCCGCCAACGAGCCCTGGATTCATACATATGGTTCACTTTGACTGGAGGCAATTTCCTGAATTTGTTTGTGGATCACGGGGGACCATGGGTGTGTACTGAACCTTGTACACACAGCAGGTTTTCTGATGAGAAAATCCAAAATAACAAGAAGATATGGCGTCAATCTCTTAAATATGCACTTACATGTACACAATATTGTCATTTTGCATTTGATAATCATCCAAGATCATAATTAATTTCACTTTTTCTCAAATTCTGTCTTTTAAAGCACTAAACAAGAGTGAAAGGTAGCAATACTCCAGCTCCTTTGTAACTTGTTGATGGCTTTTCATTAAAATTCCTTCCGCTGGCCTTCCTGAAGCCTGCAGGCTCTGAGGCATCAGGTTGAACATCTGAAAAAAGAGAGACTCAACGGGAAAGAAAGGCTTTTAATGTGGAAAGTTTTCTGTATTTGGACAGCTGTGCAAGTGGCGGCGGCGTGAGTGCAGGTCGCGGTCCATCGCCACTCAACCAATAGGTGTAATCCTGCGGTGTGATTCATGCATCTCCTCACCAGCATCCAAGAACCAGCGGAGATGTTGGTGCATTCTAGTTTAAGTAAGCGTGAAGTCACGGCTGACACGCGTCCTCTGTGTTGTCTTTGAGGAAACAGACGCGCTTGACGCTAGTGTCCTGATTTCTGTCAGCTAATAAACTATGTGGAGGATGTGTGCTAGCACGCTGACACACAGCAGACTTCGTTACGCTGATACATCGCTGTTTTCAGTGGGACAGGCTGCCTTCAGTAGGTCTGAGCTTGTTTATTCCAGACATCTGCATCAGTTCATGTCAGCATTCATAACATACTTAAGAGAAGCGGGACAATCCAAGGAATGGCCTCGAGATGAAGGCCTGCTTCTCCCTTTGGCAAAAAGTCATCTGCTTTCTGCTTCTCGCGAAAGTTTAATTGGTAATTTGATTGGTCAGGGATCATTAGGAACCAAACTATTGATTTATGGTGGGAATGATTCCTAATAAAACCCACAGCAAGATTGATAGCTTACCATCAATTCTTTGAAACTCTACCAAGAACATCAGCTTGGACATCTTTGGACATATTCACAATATAAAATCAGAACCCCTTAAATTGTGATTCCTTTGATATGATGCTCAGGAATTTCTCACCATCGGATCGTCCACCATCAACCACAGTCTGATTCAGACATGCTAGCAAACATTCCTGCAAAGGATTTGGGACTGTTTTAGATAAATATGAAAACACACACACACACACACACACACACACACACACACACACACACACACACACACACCACACACACACACACACACACACACACACACACCAAATGTGTTCTGAATACACGCAAAGCTCCAAATTTATTGTGTTCATTGGCAGCAAATGTCCAATACAATCAATATTATTTGCATACAATGTTCCCATTTGTGCAGACATTTTGCAAGTCTTTGTTAAAATTCAATTTCTGTTAAAATAAACTATTGTATTGCAGCTACATGTTGTGTACTTGGAAACTATGTCAGAGCACTTCCAGATTATCGAGTTAAACTTTAAAACTGACCGCCACTTTACAAGAATGACGGAACCAACAGGGAAGCTAAATGAGTCCAACCCCCACCCCCTCCCCACCCATCATCACCACCACCCAGGCAGGACACAAACCATAAAGATCCAGCTCAGCAGGAAGCATGAAGGTCCAGCTCAGCAGGCTAATGTGGCGCATTACCTCGCATTGGCTAACATGTGGCTTGTGTGGAGCCCCTCTTTTATCTGGCACTTCCCATTCCACAATGCTCTGAGTTCTACTGAACTGAGGATATTGCTGTCATACAGAAACGTATTAAGGAATTTCTCCGGAGGGGTTGGGGAAAGGACACAAAACAAACTGTCCAATGGAATCTGTGTTATCCTGCACAAAGTTCAAGTCATTCTCGGAAGAATGGAGTGAAAATGAAATATCAGACTAACGTGACTGGTGAGTGTAATGTGCATAAAATCATTCTTGACGCTCAAATAAAAGTAGTTGCATAACTTTGCTTAAATATGTCACTTTTCATCGTACGGCTGACACTGCTGAGGTCACGCGGCTTGTTTTTCTTTCATCTCAATGCATGACGGCGGCAACCCGCTTAGCTGAGGGTCCAGCGCGTGCTGTTCGGCACCTGGCTGCCATTAGCCTCCTGAACTGCAGTGTGATTGGCCGATTGCTGAGGTTAATCACCTTGACCAATGCTTGGCTTCCTACTGAGAGGCCACCAAGTGTCTGCTTGGCTGAGGAGCCTCTTGGCTGCACGCCCGCTGCTGAGCGTCAAAGCTAGACGGAGGAAACGAAATCTGTTGCAAACATTTTAGCACACGTGACAACAATCGTCCTCGGTATTTTCTGGACTAAAGCTGTGGGCTGTCGGACATGAAAACATTGGCACCCTGATGTGAGGAACACTCCCACTTACGGAATCTGCTCGGATTTGCCTCGACAAAGCCAAATTTAGCACGTTTGTGAATCTGCTCCAAAACTACGACGAATGTACGAGTAGAGTTACAATAAAGTCAAAAGTGTCCCCAAAAGAGATTTTCACTGTCAGAGGAAGAACATCAGACCTTTTTCTGGAGCACTTGGCACACTTTGTTTGACTGCTCTGAAGAGTTGGGCCGTTGTCGGGCTCTTTTGGTCCTAGCTGAATTCTTGCTTGCCTTTTTAGTAGCTTTTCTTGTGCTTGAGCAAAATGAACAAAACTTTTCTTCTGCACAAAAGTGTCAAAGTCTTTTTTGTATCGTTGAACATACGTGAACCCGATCCATCGAAGGAAGAGGCTCGAGTTAAGAGATCCAGGATTATCTCGGTGTGAGTTCTGGAAAATAACTCACTTTGTTTTGAAACCCAAATCACTGCCAATTTCTTTTCTAAACTCTTGCATGAAAACATCTTAAAGAGATCAACTTGATTCCAGGAGGAAATCAGGACAATACCATATGGAGAACCCTCCGCATGTGTCATCAGAACTTGGCAGTCCAACGAGGGAAAGATGATGAATATAGATATGAGTTCTTTCGTATTTTCCACAATTAAATCGTTCAGGAGAAGAAGTTAATTGTGTGTCTGTGCATAAATGTGACTGCTGGGCGCTTTTAGACATGATGGTTTTCACTGCTGCTTCATCTTTATCTCCATCTCTAATTAAGTTGAAAGGAATAAATGTCTAATGAAAGAAGACAAGAACATTACTGGGGCTGCAGATTGAATAAGAGTTAGTAAGCTTTAAGTTTTAATGTAAGTCTTGATGTTTCCAATACATTTCAGTCTCAAAAATCGTCACAATTCATCTAATCTAATGTTCAGAAGATTTTCCGAATACGTCTTCATGCAGACGACATTGCTTTTTATTTAATAATCGATCTAAAACATTACATCTGTCCTGGAAATGTGTTTTCCTCTGCTGTTCTTGTCCCTCTGAGCTTGTCTGCTGACAATTGGAGGTATTTATTTTTACTACAAACCTTTTGCTGAGTTGCATCATGGAAATTTTTCCAAAGCCACCTATAAATTGAAACCTACTGCAGTGTCTCCAGAGCCAATATTTCCCTGCTTAAAGCTGTTTACTTTATGCTCCATTGTGTATTGCTGGTCCAGTTTGCGGGCTGTCTCTTTCTGGTTGGTAATCTTGTTTTTTCCTATGCACGATGTGTTTGTGCTGTCTTTTCCATAAAAATCCACAGCATTTTGCCTTAGTTTTGCCCTTTAAAAATGCTTTTATCTCATTTTCCTTTAGGTTTGCATCCTCCTTCACCCCTTTATGTCATAATTGATATAAAACAGTGGGTTTGCTCTGACAGATGAGGCTAATTAATCCGATGTCTGACTTGATGGCTGTCATTTAGCAGTTTTTCGATCTTTTATTTATGTGTGATTTTAACAATATGAATTTCAGCCACGCTGTATCACAGCAACCAACGAGGGAGGACATTTGTTCTGGTGTTTATAAAGACCCAACCTCAACCTGCAATTATGGTGACCCCAGCCTGAAAAGAGGAGGAAAATGGAAGGAAGTCATTTCACAACACTGAGAGCTGTTTATGTGGTAAAGCCAGATTTAATCCACAGAATTTTCCTCCATCAGAATTGTTCATTCAAGCTTGAAACAACAGTTCTGGTATCGGTTTACGCCCCACAGACACAGCCTTTCATTGGGTTTTTGCTGCGTTCCTGTTTCATTTTTGTCTGGTCCTGATCTGATCTGCTTTACATTTAATACTCAATTTGACTTTCAACAGGGTCAGACGTGGCTACACTTAAGCAAATATCTTATTTAGCTTGTTTAGTGATCGATAAGAACATTGAAAATAAACCAAACATAAATTGGAAACGCCATCTGTATAGATTCCAGACAACTGTTGTTAATTGGGGTTAAAATATCCTCACAAAGAGGATTCGGTGTTGTAATTTAACCTGTCGAGCATCTTTCAGAGAATCTCAACCAGCTTTGGGAGCCTCAACTACAGAAACTAAGCTAAAGGTGAGACCCTAAAGTCAAGACAGTGGATAAACGCACTCAGGTGATTAGAAAGATGTCAAATATTTTGCATATTAACACAAAGCGGTGACACATTTTATAAACATACAAACGATGGTGCTGATATTTATGAATTATTGCCTGGACACGACTTTTTATCAAATACTGTAATCCGGTAACAGTAATTAATAGTATGAAATTGATTTCAATTAATGATTGTCCTATTTTTCAAAATGCTTCTTTTTCTCGAGTTTTTGCTTTGGATGATCTAAGCAATTTTATAAATAATATTTTACCAAGATGACCAAATCCAGAGGTTCTGGACACAGTGTGAATGAATGAATAAATTGAATGAATGAATGAATGAAGTGGATAATTAATTCATTAACAACTGGGACTTTGACGGCCTTTAAAGGCGATGCAGCAGTGCTCATCATTCCAAACTCATTCCCAGATGTGAGGCTTGATGCATAATGCTGCTGTGTAACATTGGCCAACGAGGATTAGATTAATCATCGAGGGACAAAGTGCAGAATCTCTCAGATAATTCCCAAATTTCTCTATTTTTTTAATGCTTCTTTTCTATCTGTCGAGCACTTTACAAATGTATAAAACCAAAATTGTGGCAGGAGTGCAGATATTTCCTGGCTGCTAACTGCAGGTTTATGATAAATGGTGAGTATTGTTGGATATACCATCCAAATATTGGACGTGCTCTCCAACCGTTCCCCCTTCGTGGATTTGCTCCCTTGTTTTGGTTTCCTGTGTGGACGAGAGACGAAGATTCCCTCTGAAGGCTTGATAAATGTTTGCTGACTCACACTGACGCAGACGGTGTTCCAGTAAATCTGAGGACAGACGGTGTCATGTAAACCTCATTCTTGTGTTTCAGAGCAATTCGTGCACTATTGTGGACTGACAGTGAAACTACGTGAGGGGACATAGTGGGAAGAATTAAGGATGTGTGTGTAGTGTGTGTGGATGGGCCATCTGGTTTGTTTTGGCTTGTGGCTCAGCAGGACTATGTGTGATTTTCATTTGAATGAAAGCGACGGAAAATGATGACATTTAGTAACTCTTCAGCATCAACACCTCAAAACCTCTTTTTCTGCCACTAACAGATGTAGTTGGAGATGAAGCATTGTTGTTGTTTGATTCTCATCCAAGCCTTCACATTATGATTTCTATTTTCTTTTGTGTGTCTTGTTCCATTGGCCCCACCCATTAAGAAACCGTTATCAAGTCATTTCTGTATTTATGCTGCGCAAATCTGAGTCTTTTCATATCCTCCATGTAGGCAAACGTTACCCGAGTGTGTGTGCGCGTGTGTCTGATTGTGTCTGTGATTAAACCAGAATTGGATTTACATGACTCAAACTCAAGCAGATCAACTCTGCGTTAAACCTCAGTGCAACGACAGCGTCTGAGTCTGACCGCCAGAGAAGACAGCAGCTGGTCGATGCAGAAAACCGTCCCTGCGGGACGATGCTGAAGGTCAGACATGTGTTACGCCTGTCGTCAACGGTTTTGTATTGTCGGAGTGTGTGCTCATCTTTTTGTGTGTTCCTATCTGGGAATTTAAATAGGTGTCTGCTGTGCCCGATGCTGGATGCTGGTACCTGCCGATTGGTGGATCACCCAGGATCCAACGGGCCTCAGATGGGTTTTTGGACAATTGTAATGCATATTTCTCTTATATGCTTTTCTCCTGTTTTTGGAGTTAGGTAGGTTTGTGGATGTCTTTTGGGTTTCTTGGTTTTCAGTCTTGGTTTTGTTAACTTTCTGATAATCTTTGAATAAATGGTCATTTGGAACTTGATGAATGTGGGGCCTTCTTTGTGGTTCACCAGGAGCTCCTAGACTGGTCGTTAAACATAGTTACTCATCAGTTGCCCCCCCCCACTGCTGTTCTGCACCAGGGTTTTCTGGGAGCCCTTTAAGCAGCAGAGTCACATTTAGTTTTATGAATAGAGAGCTCACGTCAGTGAGGACCAGCCATCCAACACAAAACTGTCTAACCAGAGATGTCAGAGCTTCTCTTCCATGACCACTGATAACCTGGAACTCCAAATTTTACTCAGGTTTTTCCATGTCTGGAAGTCAGCTCCAGTTACAATGAACCTCAAAAGCCAACAGGAACATCTGTCAAAGCTATGACGAGACAGAGACAAACTGTTGCAGTTTTTGGGAAGCAGCTTTGGCTCCACATACTTACGTAAGCTGGTGTCTGGACAGCTCACTCAGATTGGTTATTATTATATCCCGAAAACTTTGGAATGGCCGGAATACTTAACATATTTATAGCAACATTTCCTTCTAACTGCTGTCTCACATTTGTCCAATAATAACAGACTCTGAACACAGCTCAAATGCTGAAACCCCAAATTGCAGGTACATTAATCATGATCCACTAAAGTCAGAGAGAAGTGGACTCTTATTTATTCTCATTCCAATAAAGTCTATCTCAGCGTGGAATGGGTAAAATCATCATTTTAATGGTGATAACGTGAGTTCCTGGTCTTAACTCATCTGTACCCACAACCCAGTCATGTCTGACAACCGCAAGCAAATGCTGATAATCAGGGGTCAAAGGTCAACCGGCATCATCAGTCATAGAACACAACTACTGTTTAGCTGCATCAGCGAGGGCGCACACACAAAAAAAAGTCCTCATATTACTGTGTGACTGTAACTGTTTCATGTTTCACTCAGTTCTACATAAACAGATGTAGCTTATGAAAAGAGTTCTCTGTGTTGGCCGGCCTGAAAAAGCAATTACGCGCCCGACCCCTCCAGACTGAACCTTACCTGTAATTCTGTTTCTCACTGCCAATCTGGAAACGGTCGTAAAGGGAGAAGGCCTGGTGTCCCTCCCAGTCTGTCAGCTCCACTCGCAGGGCGTACTGCCTCTGGCTGGTCAGCTGGTAGACGTACTCGTTCCCCAGCCAGTGCTCGGCGGTCAAGCTCCCGAAACCCTGCAGAGACAGCAAATACAGGGTTCAGCCAACAAACAGTTTGTTTGCTCTGTTTGTCGCAGCCTCAGAGAGCACTCACGTCACATATACAGTATAGAACAAGTAATCCCCAGTAACTAGAGAATAACGTTAATATAAATGCCACCAGTGTAATAATCCTGCACATATAAAAAGTCCCTAAATTGGAACCAGGTGACACGGACACGCCGTCTCCTGCTCAACTCTCACATGTTGAAGATATCTGCCTTGATGAATGGACGCTCCTTCAAACAACTGTGGAAAGGCTACATTTGACGGGAGCGTCTCCTGGTCACTGACAAAGTGCTCGTGACAGCCGGAGGGCGGGGGCGTTGAGGAGGGGGAGATCACCCATTACGTTTCTGACAGTGTCGTCTGACCTGAAGGAGGAGAGAGGCCCAGGAGGAGACGTCAGGGAGACGTGTGTTTGTGCAAACCGTGCGTGGTGATGAGAAATGGGAAGGAGGGAAAGTAAATATGGGGCATTCCAGGGGCCGGAGCCATGTCCTGTCCAGTGTGTGGAAGTCAAAGTGACTGGGGCCCGTTTCTGCCTGCTCACCATCCTCAACTCTCTGCTGAGCCGCCTGTCCTTCTCAGTGTGACCTGATGCCTCCTGCTGGGATCATGAAAACACGTCCTCGACCTAGACGATGATCGTCATATCACTCTTAGTTTGGATTTCAGTTCCACTTGCTACCCTCAGCTGGGGGAATAATGGAATCTTAAACACCGTGAGCCGCAAATGTCCGGATCTGTGCATGCATGACAGCTGTTAGCGCACGCATGAACCTTTAACACCGTAACACACGAGTCGACTTCCCCTTGAGCTCAACTGAGCCTTCAGTGGAAAGTAAACTGGGAATCCTGTTTAAAGATATACAGCCGAAAAATGTGGACAAAGCTCCAATAATGGGTTCACTTCTTTCCACTGAGTTCATAAAATAAGATGATTCATGTTCATTTTAATGTTTACAATTCAAAGAAATTCTTGAATCTGTGCATCCCTTTGTCCTCGTTGCCCGTGTTTTGTTTTGTGTCCAGGCAAAAATTATTTCAGCTTTTGCTGAAAGATTTATGTTTTCATATAAAAGAAAAAGAACCATTAAAGCTATAAGGACAAACATCTGGACAAGAGGAATGAAATCATCTCCACGCTTTTCAAAGAAGAGAATTTTAAGTGTAAAAACGTGTCCTTGTGCCATGAATCGCTTCTCTCTGTGGCACCTGAAGAGTCTGCCTCGCATCTCAATCTGCGAGCCGCGATGGAGACACACGCACTGTCCCACTCTTGGCTAAAGTTTATGCAGGAGCAGCAAGCTGCAATAATTAAAAGGGAAATTGAGTCCAGATTACAGAGGCTACAACAACACGGCCGATTTTCAGGATAAACTGACAGCTGGGGGGGTAAACACAGGTGAGTTACACAGCAAATACGCCGAAGTGCCAGTGCCAGCAATAATAAACTCACTTTACCGTCTAAACACAACACAGGTTGGAAATGTTAACACCCCCAATGCAAATATGCATAGATTTCCCTGTGATGACAAACAGATGAAACAGTTGGCGCGGAGCTAAAGAGACTAAACAAATGTGCTGCTTTTACATTTAGGTAATAATTTCCTGTTGGAAAAGAGGAAAAATAACAGCGTCACTACGGTCTCGACGGGGAGTCGGAGAAGCCACAGAGGAGCTGCGGCTGCTGACCGTGAATGATGCTGCCTGAAGCTTTTCAAACTGTTGGGGATCAGCGAGCCCTGCCTCTTCTCAGCATCACCGTCGGGCCAAAACACACGCGCGCGCGCGCACGTGGACACACACCGCTTCACTTTTGTCTCCCCGCAGACGTGTGTTTTTGTTCAGGCTACAGTTTTGTCAGGCCAGCATTCGTTTGTCCCGTCTCACCGTCTTGTACTCCTTCCACGTCCTCTGGAAGTCCACGCTGCCGTCCTCTCTGCGCTGGATGACCGTCCATCCGCCACCAGCACTCTCCATGTTGCAGTACACCTACATGACACACATGCACTTTTATGAAGCTAATGGAACACTTGTAGGTCCTCAGGAAGATCCTCTGATCGGATCTAATCCTTCATGTTTAAGCTCCAGTCTGACATTCAGTGGCAATAAAAAGGCCACTTAAAAATTTGGTGTCTGACATTCCTCTTCCCAGCTTTCAGGAGGAATGCCGCATATCTGCATCCTCCGCGGATCTAATCAGTGCCTGCTTATCCCTCAGCAACTCCCAGGAGATGTTCCCCATCAGAGAGCCTCGGCTCTTACAGGATCAAAGGGGCGGCCCTGGGTGTAACGTGGCCCTTAACCTCCGATCTTGGGGTGTGTAAGCTGATAATGCTCGACCTGCTCGCTATCTGCGGCGTTGCTCTTTGTTTTGAGGAGGAGACCTCGGGGTGGAGAGAAGGTCTCTCACCTCAGTCAGCCCGCACAGCTGAACACACATGATCATCGCCTGGGAACAATTAAAGAAGCACCCTCCATGTCGTTGTTTATGGCAAACACAGATAAATGCGAGTTAGCGGAGCTAAAATGTTCATTTACTGGGATGCAGCTGTGGCAGGCAGAGCCAGCCTCACCTGGACCAGCTGAATGCTTCCTGCTCACATCTTTAGAGCTCTAAACAGGCTCTTTCCTACTGAGCTCAACTGCTGTTGGTGAGGATGCAGATGTGCACATGTGGTTAGGACATATTTCAATCTCTATGTAGTGAAAAGTAAATTACAAACAGCTGTATTCATTATCTTAGGAAGCCAGAACTGCCCGTAGGGGCCATGCAGCTGAGAACCGACCTGAAATATTCCTACCAATAACTGACCTTAAAGGAATTTAAGTGTTTTTTACTTCCAACAACTATAGTACCTTGTATTTAGTCCTTGTGGTTACTTAAAAAAATCAAAAGAAGCACAGTTATGCAAGTGAATAGCCCTCTCACTCGCTTCAAAAAGTCAGACTCTCCTTTATTGATTTTGGTTTGAATTTTTCCTCAAAGTCAATAACAAAACTCTGCTCTTGGTTGTGGGAAACTAAAATGGAATGAATGTTGTAAAGACTTTTGTTTGTGGGTTTGACAGCAATTTAAACAGCAGGGACTCTCAATGTCTTGTCTTCTGCTGACAAAGCCTGCTCATCACTCATCGGTCTGCCATAGCTTGTTGACCATTAGCACACCAGGAACTTCATATTGAAAGTTTAGGGGCAGTCTGTTGGAGGATAGGCCTCCTCCAAATGTTTCACAACCCACCTTTATGCTAAACTCCTGCGCACACAAGCTGCCAAGTATGTTTTTATCTTTCAATATTGATATTCCCGCAGCAGCTAGCAGCCGTCACTCGCACTCATCAGCTCACATCAAATCCCACTTCAGCTTACATGAAACCCCACAATGGAACCCAAAAAATTGGACCTAAGGTGTTGAAAAGGATGACATTTTCACATCGCAGTGGCCAGCTGATAGTGAAATTTAGCGACTCTGCACCTTCTTAGTCTCCTGAGGGTTGATGTGGATGGTGTAGAGTCCGTTCTTCTGGATTCCAGCCTGGTACAGGTCAGCACAGTCACGAACCTTCTTCTCCTCCTCAATGACCTTTGTGCTGTTCGGCACTACTGTGTGGAAGAGGGGAAAGTGTTAGAGCTTTGGTACGAATATCAATGAAATCACGCAAAGATCAATATAGAAACAAACCCAAGCAATGTGAAGCTCATCTTCATCGAGAGAATTTGTAGCTTTGCAAAAAGGCATCCGTGGAAAATGTTAAAACCGAGATTAAATAGAAGAAAGAAGGAATGCTAGGATGGAAGAGATGGACAAGGATGGAAGCTACTCCAAGAGCAAAGCTAACTTATTGGGAAAATTAGGGAACTGAGGCCTCGGACTTAGCAGCTGCATCCATTTCCATCTGTGGATAATTATGGCGGCACTATTTTGAAACCAAGCGAGGGGCTAAGGACAAAATACTACAAGCTATAAATTTCAAGTTCCTGTTATAACAAGTGGTTTATATTTACCTTTGAAGCCCCCCCTTAAACTGGTGGAAATTCCGCCCGATTTTCCTTTTTTTATACCTCTTTTCTTTCTCCTCCTGTTTAAGGGGTTCATCTCAGTTTTCACAGTTTGAATGTTGAAATTTTGGAGTCGGAGAAGATGTTAGAGCAAAGTGCCTTAGCGATCTTTAAACTTGGCTTTGATCCCTCCCTCCCGTGCAGAGAACTTCCCAGTGGAAGAGTTCCACGCAGTTGTGTATACTCGGAACATTTTGACAAAGTATTGAGTGTCAGCGACAAGAATCTCCCGCTGTGACAGGTTGACGGAGTGGCCGATCTCGCTCCGGTCTCCAATACAACAACAAAGAGCGGTCCTGTCAGGCACTAATTTACCCCAAGCTGACAGACAGCAGGGTGCATTTAGGAGGTCACAGAGATCACTGTCAAAGTGGAACCTTCTGGTCTTCAATCTGTATCCGTGTGTTCAGCAAGTGACCGAATGTAACTAAATACCCAAATACAGTATTTCAATAAAAGCTGTCAAAATAACCATGATAGCTAGCTATGGTTGATTTTTTTATTTTTATTTTTGGGAGTTGATGCAATCCTAAACACAATTAACACACATCACAGGGGTGAAGCGGATGGGCTATTTGAACAACCATCTCCATATACTGTACATACGCTGCATAGACATACGATCTAGGGACACATTTTTTTGTATTTCTGTTGTTGCTGTTGGACGTGGATGATGATGATGATGATGATGATGCATTTACTGAAAAGGAGGTCAGCGGTCCAGTGTTGGAAAGAGAGCTAAAGCTAATCAAGTTATTATTACGCTAATAGGTCACAATAGTGTGGCTAGCTAATTAACCAAGGTTCCAGCATTACTTTAGACAAATAAAATGGTGTGTTTAGCAACTTTGTGCGCTCTCACAACATGCAAACTTTGTATTGGTTAGTGAGTTGATGTACGATTGTGGGATAATTGTCCGGCATTTGGGACACGGCCAAAAGTGTCCAGGGTTGCAACACTCTGAACATTTTGTTCGTGCTCTCTCACATGTTCCCTCAGATCTGGGATCAGACTCAAACCCTCTGAACCTGCTATCAGCAACCTATTACAGATTACTGCGTCGCAGCTTAATGGCAATATTTTTCTTTTTTTAAGATTAAGGGTTTGTTTTTGCACCCACATTTCTATCGATATACAACATAACCTCTACACACACACACACAGACAAAGAACAGGTGATCGTATCTTGACATCTACTTGAGTATTGCTTTTGCGTACTTTTTAGCGACTATCTGCCAAAACCATGTGTGTGAGTAGGAGTGGCTCTTTAGAACAGCTTGCTGTCCAGCTTGAAACAATATTATTTATATCCTATTATTTATTTACAGAAAAGCGAGTGGTTCAGTGGGGACTTGTATGCAGCGGGGGGTTCATGTGAAAATATCAGCAGGGTTAGCGCGTTTGCGTAAATCAGTACCCGTGCCAAATGAGCCCAGATATTAGAAGTAAAGAGAGTGAGTAATGATCTAAATGGGCTGCCACAGACATCACAGCCCCCAAGTGAATAATCTCGATGCCACTGGCAGTTTAAGTGATTCCACACAAGATCCAATGAATCTCTCCAGTGCATCCATATATGAAGGACATATAGAGGCATAAAATAAGCTGAGTTCATTCCCACACTTTCTGACATGACCATGCAACCCTTGTTTGGGGCAGATTTATCTCACTTACTGAAGCTCCCTTTTAGAAAGAGGAGATATTCTGAGCCGCACATCTGTTTAGAACCAGATCTCCTGGACAGTTTTACCAAATTTTACCAGATTACATTTAAAAATTCAGAGGAACGTTTGATTGCAGCGGAGTGTGAACATGCAACTCTAATACCGACAGAAACTGATCTTTACGTCATTGTTAGTATATGTCCTGCGTATCTTTGGGACCAACAGGGGAAGAGTAACTATTTGACATATTTAATAGCTTATTTTAATAGTGTTGACATCCGCCGGCCTCAATGTTCAGTTGAGGAATGTGGAGGCAAACACAGTTAATCAGTTTAACAACTATCAGTGGAGAGCTGGTGTTTAATGTACAGCAGGAACTCAACACATCTGTGAGGGAATGGAGGAACTGCTCACAGTCAACCAAGTCTGATTGTCACCTGAGCATAGAAACAATCACACGCAGCACTGACAATATTTTCTCTGGCTGAAACATTCATCTTTAATTTAGGAGGTTACTAGCGTGTCGTGTTGAGAAATTTCAACATGCAAATCTCTGCAACCTGCCCAGAATCCTTGAAATAATCTGACTCCCTTTCACCCCGATTGACCAGCTAAATGATGAATGAATTCATTTCACTGGATAATAGACGCTGGACAACAGAATCCCGTTTGGTGGACGGCGTTTTTTTCTTTTCTTTTTTTTCAACAGTGTCAAAGTCTTCCAGATCTGAGGTCAATTACAGCTAATAACCATGTATGGCTCATTGCACCCAAATGAGGTTTGGGTAATGATTGAAACCTAAACAAGAGCTCGTTTTCTGCATCTGGCCACATCAAACATACTTCAAATAGGGGCGCTCCTGCGGGTGAAAACGCACAAAAACACGTATTTTGAGGGGGAAAAAAAGGTCCAGGTTGGCATTGTGGTATAAATAAATCCCACTGTGGGCTCAGAGTATTACAACATTTCAGAAAATCCAAATGAAATTTAATTCCATGCTTTGAAAATCCCAGTTTCCAAACAGTGGGCAGTGCCGTCGCATGAAAACACTCATCCCATTCTAAAACAAACTACTCTGCTCAGTATTAGACAGAAAAGTGACCCCCCCCACCCCTCTGCATGCTGGAAACAGGCGGAACATCATGTGACTGCTAAGAAATCTCCTTCCTCTGCTCTGGAAGAACTCTCCCCCAGGGGCTATTACAGCCTGACATATTCAGGCTGGGGGTAAAGAAAAGGTGCGACCTCTGACCTCAACACCAGCCTCAACCTTCATCACCACCATGGAAGAGGAAAAGACCAACCACAGAGCAGCAGACGCCACGTTCCATTTCTATCTCCTCTCATTCTCGCAGCCATCATTTACAGATGTGTGTGTGTGTGTGTGTGTGTGTGTGTGTGGGGGGGGGGGATTGGAGAAAAAAAAACTGAGCAAAATTTGCGTGGTTCAATTCTCGTTAATATTCCTGATGGCAAAACTGTGATTAGCTGGAGGGGCTGGGACTGATTACTCCATGGCTACATCGTATTGTTGTGTATTGTGGAGAATGGGTTCGAGAGCCCTCATGACCCCAGGAGTAATTTTGTAGGGGTCAGTCCCCTGCCCCCACAGGGTCTCAGAGGGATAATGAGTCCATATGAGTGTCCAGACGGACAATGATGGTTCCAAATCACCACGCTGAAGACCCTCCACAGTCGGGCCCGTGGACTCTTTGGGAGCCGACAAACATGATAAACGCTGAACGCACCAGCTGAACGCAGTCTAAATCCAGACTAAACAGAGACCCGTCCAGGCCAGCCTTGACCTCTGTTGGATGACACAGCAGAATTAATATAAAGCATGTGCTAATCATGCTTATCCACTCATGACTCCTACATCCCATAGTAATCTTGTCATTTCCTGTCAGACAGGAAGCCTAATGGAAGCAGAAAAAAAGCCTTTAGGCGTCTTTGCAGTAAATTCACAAATGCAGATAAACTGCTGAGGTGGTGGTGGTGGTGTCCCAAATCTCCTGTGACCAGCAGGATTTAGAGCCCATGTCAGGATCAAGTGGGTCGAGGTAAAAGAGTCGTGCGAGTTTGACCGAACAAGTGAGGTTACATTACTGCCGGGTCACAGAGGAAATCCCTGGTCTCGCATGAACAGGAGGGGGGGAGCACAAGGAATAAAAAGCTCCGTAACTTCACGCCTTGGTAACGGTTGCACCGGGGCAAAGTGAGCAGCCCTTAAAAGCAAGGTTAAAGTGAGCACCATGCTGATTTATGGCAGCAGCACGTCGCTTTAACAGAGTTACAATAAAGAGCGGATAGACTTCTTCATGCTGCTCTTAATGGTGCAAAATTCAAATGCCGGCGCATCCTCGTGTTTGTCTGCATCGGATCAGCTTTATGCATCTGGTGTGATCATACTTTAGGAGGATCGTAAAACAGAGGAGACGAGGGGAACGATCCAAAACAAGATAGATGTTGCTTCACAGTTCAGGCAATGAGCAGCCAATACACACAGTTTCTTCCGCACGTTGTGGTTTGGACATTAATGTTCTGGTGTTGGGCTCATCGCTGGAGGGGGTGAACAGAATTTGGATGGAGCGATAGGCAACTAAAAGAAAACTGACGAGCGCTTTGCTCCACTGAAAGAAAAACACAGCGCCTGTCTATCCTGCCTGGCCCAGGTACAAGAAACCAGGACATGGTGGACGTTTCTCACTTTGCTGTAGGGCTTCAGAGCAAAGACAAAATAAAAATAGAGCAGAGTCATGCTGGCCCGTCAGGTTAGTGCTAATGTCAGCACGCTAAGGTCCAAACCCTGAGCAGTAGCGGCCGGACGACCTGATTTGCTGTAGAATCTGAAATGTACCTCCATCTTTGGAGCAGAGGTTGAGCAGGTTGTGGACCGTATCCATCATCTCCTGCTGCTGTCTCTGCAGGGCCGTGCTGTTCCCAGTTGCCCGGTTCAGTTGGACTTCCAGTTCACTGATAACGTGGCTCTGGCCGCCCACCAGCGCCTGCAGGCTGCCCTTCTCCTGCTTCAGCGTCTCCAGCTCCTCCTGATGTCTCATCTCCATTTCTAACATCTTCTGCTCTAAGAGACTGAGGAGCAGAAAGAGGTTTGATGAAGGTTTGTTGTGGAAGAGAAGGAAGTTGTTAATTATCATTCTTCCTGGCATCCAAATCCACTAGAGCCAGTTTTGTTTTGCCTGATTTAAATAGGTTTAATACCCATATTAAATTTTTATCCGAACATCTCCTGGTTACATAATGACCATAAATAGGTTAACCTTTTCCAACCCTTCTTTTATTCACCTAATCTAGTTCTTTTTTAAAGGAAAATACTATATTGATCCTCTAAATGTGGTGAAATGTGTCATCTCACGCATAGTTTCCTGTGTGCAGCTAAAAAAGTATGTTCCCATTATTTGAAAAATAAAGGATTTGGTGGCTTTTCTTCAGAGCACAACGTGTTCTTCATTATGAAACATCACAGTCTCTTCTGAGGCAAATGAAGAAACCTTTTCAATATCATTACACAGTCGAGGGCTTGATGGTGATACAGGCTGACATCAAAATCATTAATGAGTTTAGCAAAGAAGAAGATGACATTTGTGAGCGAGCGTAAAAAAAACCCGGTGCGGATGAGAGTAATTGCCCAGAGAATTCATTTCCCATAAGCCTCGGCAATAACATCAGATTAGCTGTGCTTTCCAGCGCTGTCCGCTTTGTTTCAAAGTGATTGCAGGGAGTCTCTATGGAAACTGCAACAAAAGCTGTGTGGCTTGTAAATACAGTTTCAGCCAAGTAAATCCCACAGGTCCGGTCACAGCGAGGAACGAGATCTTCAGACATCAGGAAGTGTCCTTAGACCACATCTGAATGGTCTGGTTACAAACTGTAAAATGGCTCAATGGACCATCTGATGTTCACACAACATTGGCAAAATGGACCTTTTTAATAAAGCTCAGAAAGTTTCGTCTTTTCAATGTGCTTCTTCTCTTTGATGCCTTATTGGCTCTGTGTTTTGGCTGTTTACCTGTTCTTGTCATGCAGTTTGCTGATCTCATTGGTTTGGATCATTAACTCTTTCTCCAGCTTGTTAGTAGAAAGAGAGTTTTCCAGCAGCTGGATCTCAAGCCTGGATGTCTGATTCAGAACCTGGAGGAATAAAATCATTAGGTTACTGTCCGTCGCTGCAACAATGTTGCAGTGTTGCAAAATATAAAGTCAAAGTCAGAATATCCTGATGTAAATACTCCAAAAATAGCTCCAAAACCAATTTTATTGAACATGTTTACGATTTAAGGGACATATTTAACTCAATAACTCACTGATGAGCATACCAGCTGATCTAATTTTCAATATTTTAGATAATAATTCACAAAAATTGTAATTAATATGTGTTTGACAGCGTGGAGCCGGCATCACCTGGGTTTCCACGTCGGTGAGCTTCCGGGTCTGCTCGGCTGTTTGAGAGAGCAGGTTGGTGCCCATTTCCAACATGGCGGCGGTGTGGTTGTGGACGGCGCTCTGCTGCAGCTGGGCCATCTCCATCTTCATGCTCTCCTTGATGTAATTCTCAATCTGTAGCAAATGAAGAAGCAAAGGCATTAAACCATTTGACCCCCATTTGGGCGTTTTCCTGAATCGACAGAACTAACACAATATCCTGTGACACCGAGTTAAAATATACCTTCATGTAAGGTTCTTTATCTCGTTCTGTGATCAGTGGCCTTATGGACAAGTTTCCAACAAACCTGTCCTTTAATGAAGAAACCTTCTTCTTCTCTCGTCCGAGCGGCTCAGGCCAAACATTGGCAGTAACACATACATCCAGATGCAGCTGGTTAGCTTATGTTGGAAGAGGCAGAGATGAACAGATATCTACTGATGCGTTCCTGGAACAAATTCTATTATCCTTATCTCAAAACACAAACAGTGACATGAGAGAGAGGTTCTTTAACTGGATGAACCATCTGGGCTTTGATTCCTTATTCGATTTTCCTCAGAGTTCATGTTGGAGTTTTTCTTTTTCATTTCCTCTCATGAGGTTCAAGATCTACTTGTGAGCATTTTGTTTACTGTGTGATCTGTCCCCTGTTTATTTCAAGTTATCATGATCTATCATGGCTAACATGAAACACTCTTGTTTGATAAATAACCTGATTTGATCTGATTAGATTCCCAGTGTCTGGGTTTGGATGCTCTTAATTCCGAACACACAGTACAATAATCGTCCAGTGGGGAGAATTCTGTCTATCTGATCCTTTGAAATATGTCGACCCAGTTTTCCTTCGGCTCATCGGTGCGTTCCAGAGCAGCATTACGCCAACAGAAATTTGTCAAACAGCAATATTAAACCTTCTGCTGGAACTTTATTACCAAAGGAGATCCCTGTAGTATTTGAGAGTGGTCTCACTAAACAAGCGTGTCAACAAGTCTGAGTCGGAAATGGACATGAGACCAAAGTGTCGCCCTCTGGTGGGTGGCTGCAGTGAACCTCCCCATACATGCACACGATCTTGTCACAATCACACGGTACCCTGGGCCTGCTTAAGATTTCTTCCTGTTAAATGGGAGGTTTTCTTGGGTTTTGCAAAGCACTTTGCGGCGATCTTGATTGTAACAGACACTATATAAATAAAGTTTTATTGAATTTGTTACCATTACACAGTCAGATTGATGCCGCCTTTTCCCTCGAGTTGGATTTTTGAGTAAATTGATTCAATACAATATACACCCAAACAGACAAATATGAGACGAGATGCTTATCAAAAGCTTTTATTTGACTTTTGGGTGAATTTAAACAAATTAGAGCCGTTGCAATCGCCCGAGTTTACATTTGTTGTAATGATCCAATTTTGGCTGGGATAAGTTCCAGCTCCCCCGAGTCCTTGCAAAAGTATTAGAATTGATCGATATTAAATGGATATTTATAGTAGAAGAAAAGCTAATTTTCTGAATTGCAACACTTGGTCAATCTGAGCACAATAGATATGATCAGAGGGCAGATGGATCTCATGACTCTTCAAAGAAGCAGCCAGTTCCTAAATAAGTACAGGCCTGCCAGGTCAAATTAGCTCTTCGGTGTAATATTTTGTCTTGGCAGCGGTGTTAAAGTCAAATGCAACACTTTTCTGGGCTCATTTTCAGACTCACAACAGTCAACTACAACTCCATGATCCTTAGCTAAAAGTCACTTTCCTTCACAGCCTTCAATGTTCTGGCCAGGGGAACGGGAATGAAATCAGTAAGTTTGGATTCCACAAAGAAATGATGGATTACCAGGTCTGATAATGAACCAAGGACTACGGCTGTTTAAACATCTTATTTAGAGCTTAATCTTTCCTCAAAAACTAAAGTTTGTGTACGGAACACAGCAGCTTTGCAGTGCACCTGGTAGCGACCGCTGTGTCACCTTCAGCAGACTCTGACAGGCTGAGATTCACTGATGTGACGCTAAATCCAGGAAATACATCGGGGTTCATCTCCTGGGGAATCTGGTTGACTCTTGGCTGCACAAGAGGGGTCATAAATGGAAAGTGTCCAACAAAATTACACAAACACGCTCAATCATGTCAGATCTCTGCTCAGGCAGCAATAAAAGAGGCTTACGTGGTTGTTTAGGTGGTTGTTTCGATGGTTTCTGACCTCGACTCCAGTTAAATGATCTCGGTCAACGAGTCCCAGCAAAGAAAGCAAACACTTTCTTTAACTGCCGGACCTGAAATGTAAATTTGTCTCAGCTGGGAAAGGGACCGCAGCGGTGAAATAAATATGGCTGCATCATGAGAATGCAAAGGTTGTGGGGGCTTTACTTTCTGCTGGGATGTATAGTTTTGATGCCAGTGAACTCTCTCCTGAGCCATTTGTCATCTGACCTGAAACTGGAACGAATGTATTTCGACACATGGCACTGTTTTCTGTTGTTGCATGGAGAGACTGCGAAAATGCCAATGCAATTACAGAATAATACCGCAGAAGTATTCCCCTTTCCTTTTTTAAAATTTATTTTTGTATTTCTCATGAATATCAGAACAATAAATCTGGCTTAAAAGCTTCCACATGGAGCTCACAAACTCAAACCTCCCAAAAATCGAATGGGAGTGGGTCGCATGTGAGCAGCGGACAAAATACAGACAGACAGTAAACGCATCCTCAAATACAGCCGGCCAAGTTTCTTAGCTGCGGTCCTCCCAACTATAGTAGAAATGTGAGAGTCTGAGTCTGTACAGCCCATCATGCTTGATGCCTTTTCCCAACATTTGCAGGCATTAAGGCCCACGAGAATCTTATGAGAAATCTCTCAAGTACGATTACATACAGCCCCCCCACACACACACACACATATACACAAACAGTAATGTAAGACTAATTTTAAAAAAACCAAAACTTTTCCAGCCTCTCCTCCACACGGGGCATGTAGGTTTTAAAACTGCGTTTGGTCTAGTCTGGTGTGGCGATGGCTGCCTTCGCTCACAGCTCATCATCTTTGTTCCTTTGAGCGGTTTCTGAGATTAATCATGAACAAGCGGCTTTTGCTGTCTCGAACATAAAAGAGAAGCTGCGCAACATGAAGCAGGATGTAGAACTGAAGAGGAAAGTGACTGTTCATCATCGGGTGGGACAAGTGTTTAGGTTAGTGGATGGACGTGCGTTCTGTTTTCATGGACAGCGTCACAGACAATAAACCGGCTGACATCCCCAACATACATATTCTGTGCATTATCATGAAGAAGCTAAATGGCTCAAATTGCCTTGGATTGAGAGCCGGGAGCAGGACAATCTGGACAGATACTCCCCACAATTATTGTTACAAATGAGTGCAAATGTTTACCACTTCTCTGACATTTCCCATTCAACCATTCCAAAAGGGGGTCTTGATCCTTTTGTAAACAGCAGCATTGGTTGGGTTGAGAAGCACCGTGAGGGTTCGATAACTGCGGCCTGGACTGTATAAAACACTCACTACTCCGGCTCTCTCATTGGCTTATCTGTTGCGTGTGTGAGGAGGTGAAGGGGCTTCTGGGATAGATCCCTTACGCTCAGGATCCATTTTAGACCACTTTGTTGGAGTAGACCACGGAGGCTTTTAAAGACCACCGACCATCCTAAATGCAGCACAGCCTGGTGTTGTGCAGCCACCCATGAGGCCACGCTAGCAGATAATCTTGCACCTTCTTATCACAACCTTTCTGTGAACCTTTCCCTGGAGCATGACTGGGGGTCTAACCTGTCTCACGACCACGTCTTTCAAAGTCGTCTTTGCCGCCAGTTTCAATGGTTCCAAACTTAGAACCTGAGATTATTAACAGACTGTTTGACCTTCTCTCCACTTCCTGCCCAACTGGCTCATTTTGAATGTATTCAATTAATGTTTAGTTTCTTTACTGGACCATTTCTCTGGAACAGAAACAAAGATTCACTAAATGCCAACCTGGAACAAACAATTTATAAACACTGAAGATGCTATCATAGATGGTCGGAATATAGTAAAAAATGTTACCGTTGTGATATGTACAATCACGTGAGAAGGAATGCAACTGTATCTGTGGGGTAGATTATTGGACTAGATTAGATTTATCACGCGTCAGATGTTGTTTTAGGCCCTAATAAGATGCTGCTCAGGCCAAAGGGGTCACCAGACACGGCGACAGCAAAGACAGAGGATGAAACTAAGTATCTTATAGATATAAAGGGGTCTGCAGTGAAGGGGTGGTCTGGGCTCTTCTCGTCGAGACAAGAGCTGTTTTCGAGCTCTTTGCTGTTTTCTTCCTTCTTTCCAGCCTTTCTCTCCCTGTCAAGATGCTATTGTGCGGTTGTCAGCTGCCTTTGTGCAGAGACATAATGATCTCTGTTCAAACCACCAAAATTAAACTACCCTTGCTTCATGTAAAGCGCTGAATAAACCATGTTTTTCATTTCAAGGGGTCCAAATTCTGCAGGCAGACAGATGTTTCAAAGAAGCAGAACACTCAAGAATCTACCCAATCATTAACTTTGATTTCTTGGCTGTTTCTATGGATTGCACAAGATAAAAAGACAGAGTGGAAAATGTTACGTTGAACGATCAAGCTTTCAACAGTATAAAGTTACAACAATGGAAACCCACAGAGATACAATCAGGCTTCAAATGAATTGGAAGAAAACATTTTAAAAACAGCAAGTTTAGAGACACTAAAATACATTTAAACACTGTCATCAATTATCACAAAAGAACAGACAGGAAGAACGTGACAACTGGGCAGATTCGTTTATAGATTGAGTGTTAAAATCTAAAGTTCTCACAATGAAGGCAGACAAACAGCATAAAGATCCTGCAACGCTCCTAAATTCTAAACAGTTCGACCTACATATCTAAGACAGGAGAAGCAGCCTTGTACAAGTGTTACCTGGATGAGCAGGTTCCCCAACGGTTCTCCGATCTGTTCTTTTATTTTGGAGCATTTTCTGCTCCGATGATAAAGTGCAAAATGAGATATGAGATGTTTATTTACCGAAATCCTCCAGTTACAATGCTGCTCGCTATTGTAAAAATGGGCTCAAATGTTGCACCAATTAACGATGTGTGTCTGGAGGATGGGAGAGGAAGCCCCTCCATGGGAACGCACAACCAAAACCAAACAAGCAAACAAACTGGCTCAGTCAGAGGCCCGAACGCTGGGCAGCAGCAGAGTCGGCGCTCTTTGTGACGCAAGCCTTCCAACATGGGAATCTTCCCTCTGGGACCAATCTGGGACGTCCCCGATGGCCTCCTCCTTCCCTGCTGGAGGCTCAGGCTGTCGAAATGCAAGAATGCCGCAAGTCCTTAATCCCACTCCAGAAATATCTGAGTTATGAGATATTAACTTCTGAACAGCCCAGCGGGGGTTTCCTTGGCCAAAAACTTACAGGATCCCTGTGAGATTTGGATACATTTTAACTTAAAACAGGATTCAAATTCCTAAACTGAGAGGGACGAAGAAGGCGCAGTGGTTCCTCTGTTGAGTGAGGGAGGAGCTCATAGCTGCAGAACCCTGCACATCACCTAATCCTTCCACAGAAGGTGTCTCAGCTAATCCAAACAAATGGGCATTTAATGGCAGCGGCGGTGTTCTTCAGCGCCACGTCCGTGTTTATCTTTCATGCCATTAAGCGTGGCCTGCAGGGCTTATAAAGTCCGGCTGTGGTCGTCCTGGCTTACAATCAACACGCAGCTTCAGGGTTCCTCTCATGTTCTATCACCGCCTGTGCTTTGCCTCTTTCTTCCTTCCAATCTCTGCTGTGCTTTGCTTCTATCACCACAAAAGGACTGACCTTATCTCTCGGGGCTCAGATAATGTTACTCACAACTCTTTTTCTGCTCTCCCACCGCTGCTTTTGCTAGTGACGCCTATTTATCATATCAGTGCCTGTGTGAGGCACTTTGGAGTACAGGGATACATAAAGAGTGTGTGTTTGCGTTTCTGTATGTAATATATGTGTGGTTGCCTTCTGGCCTAAATTTCCCCCGTGACTCTGGACCGACGCTGACTCTAAACAGAGGGATGAGAGGGAAGATCTTGTGCGGTAGCTGGACTACAAAACCCGGAGAAGAAAGCGCTTTAGGCTGACCTTGAGTTCACCACAGCACTCCGGGAACAGGAAAAAAGATGTTGGTGTGGATGATGATGTGCAGCTCAGCACTGCATCACTGCCACTGGGGGGGGGGGGGGGGGGGGTTGGTTTAGCAAAGCCTGATAATTATGACTCAGTGCTCATCAAGTCCATATTTGGACAGTTTACTATGTGAAGACGCATTTTTGGTGAATTGGGTCAGGTATTGAAGACAAAAGGTCAGGATTCTCATTTGTCTTATTTTTGCTTTTTAGGTTTAGGTCAAAAACATCTGTTTTGATCCTTGTAATCCTGGAGGATTACAGATTACTTTCTTATTTAAAAAAATGAGGCTGTTCCTACAGGAAATGGTATGATTGTTGGATTCTTCTGAAACATTTTGTTGCAATAACACTGCAGCAACAGGTGAGCACATTAAATGTGTGACGCATTAACCAAAGTCAAACTGCTCGGAGTGTTTAGGAAACATGACAATGTTAAAAAATTAGAGAAATGCAGACGTTAGCGGACGGACACGACGGGCACAGATGGAAGAAATCAGAGGGGTCATAAAGGAGACACAGGTGAAAGAAAGACTGGAAGGAAAAGTCAAACAGGAAAGGTTATACATCCAACCAATGAATAATATTTGTTCACTTTCTCGTCATATTATGACCACTCAGCGCTCTTTACAGTCCAGAGCCACATGAACTCGGACAGCATCAGAAGAGGATTCAGTTTCACAAATCCGCATGCTATTCTATAGTAAACGCACGTGTCACCTGTGCCCCACAACACTGCCCGCTCCGGTCCGTCCATCACATCACTGTCACTATAGCAACAACTGAAGAGGGGAACCGGATACCAACAGGGCACGACTGAAACGACTGCAGTATCAGTGTTACGGCGCTGACTTTAAAAGGATTCTGTTTACTGGATCGGGTCGACCGTTTGCCCACTACTGAATGATGTCATCGGAGAAGACAGAAAGTCACCAGGAGTGTGTAGGGAAACGATTTGCAGCTCCAGACATCATCCATCACAGAGATGTCTACTTCTACACTCATACAGGAGTGCTGTTTGACACTCACTTTTCCCTTGTTTAGTTTAATGACTGGATCTGGTCAAGAGAGGAAACGTCTCATTGATCCTTCACAGGCCGTCATTTAGGCTGACGGCCATTTGTCACACACATCAAACACATAGATGTAAAACACTGTCACACAAACATAACGTAGTGGCAGAGCTGGACATTCGTCTGTCATAGAGCTGTGTGCCACACACACACACACAACACACACACACACACACACACACACACAGACACACACACGGAGCTCTGGAGGCTTAGCTGCTTCATCTCACAGCCACTGAAAACATGTCAATTTGAATAAACACCTAGAACCATTTGTTAGCCTTTGGAACTGGGTTGTGAACGTAGACCAAGAAGCAAATGCGTCGGATTGGTCACTGACAGATTTAGGGCTCAGCTCCTGTTAGCTCAAGGTATAGTAGCAAGCTTTATGACTGGCCTGGAGACGGCTACTGACAAGCACTTGGACTTTTCTTCACATTTAGTCTGAACCAAATATGAACAACATTAATGTTAACTAGCGTTCTACACTTGTTTGTTATTTCATCTCAGATCATGGATGGTATTTCTTTATCACCAGCCAGACTGTCTGGAAAAATCCCTGAAAAAAGACTAAAAGGTCTTTACGATTTGTCTTTGTTATTATTTTGGTAGAATAGTTTTTATCGGTTTGATCCAATAACAATAAATGTGCTCATTGATTTGAGAAGCGAAGGCAGCTATTTTTATTTTATTATCACATTGATGGACACAGCAGATTACACTACTTGTAAGGATAATTGTAATCAGAAACAGAATTTGTTGTAGTGTCAAATTATGCAAGAAGTGCTTGGTGACACTTCCTGGTCATGTTTGCCAAAAACAAGGAAAACTCCTGATTACAACATGGACAGAGATACGTCAACACTTGAGTCAAGCTAGTTCAGCACTGCTTACGATTGTTTTAATTGGTAAATTTTGCTTTAGAATTTGATCAGCAGTGCATCAAATCCGGTGGGTGAGTCCAGGCTGTTCACAGAGCCGTGATAGGTTCCAGTTTGCAGGCCGATCTTCCCACTACTGTTTCTGCACCAAACTGAATATCGGGTAACCAAATGTTGTCCGGACACGCAACGGCAGATGTTTTTCATCTGCCACAGGATGGTGAATGAGGTGTCGTACGAATTGTGACACCGAACCGACACCCTGAACCACCCACACAAAACGCTGAGGAGCCTCAGTCAGCTAATACATCACAACATGCACCCACACAACCGAGCAGGAAATGATTAAATAACAATGTGAAGACAGAGAATCTTGGGAAACGTGGCTCCTATCCCGACACCACGAGGACACAACACAAACAATGGAAGTCTTTGGAAGATGATTTGGCTGAGACTGATGGAGGGTTCATGTTTACCTTCCTCCCAGCATCTTACTCTCTGTCCTCCATATGGCAGCATCAACATATATAACACTTTAACGCCACATTTTACTGAGAATGTAAACAAGGGAATCTCCATTTTCTGGTTAATGCCATGTTTTATTCCCCGGAGAGGCTCACTGAAAGGGATTTTCCTGTGTCCATGACAACCATGTTATCACAACTTTCTACTATAGGTGCAACCCAAAGACAAAGTGGGTGCCGCCCCACCCACTCCCAGGCTACCAGTATAACAGATTAAATCTACAAACACATGCAAAAAGGAGAAAGCAGTGGTGTGTTTGCAGAACTACAGTATGAGAGACGTGTCCGTGTCCTCTGGAAGGGAGCCCAGCTGTCAGACAAAGACATCTTCACAAAGAGCAACATCTGTCGGGGAGAGTGGAGGAGCCGCTGAGGGGAGAGATGGCCTCAGAGGCAACATGGAGGGAGGCAGCAAGAACTTTTCTCAGCAAGTTGCAGAGCTATCTTTGGGATTAGCCATTGTCAGATACACGGCCATCAAACGCATAAATTGGAGCGAAAATGTACCCGGAGCTTTGTGATTTGCAGCCTATTCAGATGTTACATTTCGCTGCCAGAACTAACACAAGCATGTTCCTCTCGGTGCATTCTTTTCCCGTAATAATAATAAAAAGGAATATGACAGACAGATCATTCTAAATTCACTGTGTGGACATTTTGTGGTATCGCTCCGGCGCAGATTGAATTCAGCTTTGTTGTTTCAGCTCGGCTGACCTTCATCCAACCTTGATTTACAGCACACGACCTACGTGAACCTCCACCCTGCGGGAAAATAAACAGCAGCAGATACGGCTGAGCAATATCATCATCTACTCTGTTTATCGAGACTCATTCTGGAACAAAAATAGGGCAGAGATAAGTGTAGTACGGTAGGTTCAGGCTCAGTCGTGATTAGCTGCAGCCGCCATAAAATCACATTAGTTCCTCCCTTAATGCTCAGACTGACTAAATATCTAATGTTTCTCTCTCAGGCATTAATTCTTAGATGTGGGTCATGATCAGTCAACCTTGGAAGTGTTAAGAGTTACAGCGATGAACACTGTGATTCTGGCAGCTGTGTGACCATAACTTACACACTTAGCAAAGCTGATTTCTACTCTCCTGCCCAAAATAATATTATTTATACAATTCCATTTGGATAAGTGTATGGAAGTATTCCTCCTGTTGCAGCCATATTCAATAACCTACTACAACAGAACAGCAGAACTGGGTGAGAGAAGTAACCTGGATCAATACTAAATGTTTAACAGGGAATTAATTAACCAATGGAATTCAAGTCACATCATAACTACGAAGAAACTTTCCTGTTTTAGAATTGCTTTGATTGAAATGTCCTGGAGACATTTTTCAGCAAGTTAAACTGAAAAACTGTAATAAAGTCTCCCACCCGGAGGTTGGAAACATTTCCATTGGTTTGATTTTGGACAGAAGAAACAGGCAGGTTTTTTCTTCAAATAGCTGCTAAACGAGCGCAGGATCGTGCAGCTAGTGGAAAGTTACCCCAGGAATAAGCCGGTTGCACCCTCAGAGGACAGCTGGAGGAAACCTAAACAGAGAATGGTTCTATTGTGGACAGCAGCCAACAACAGAAGGGGAGCCGATGAAGCTCGTGGATGATGTTTGGCCATTTCAACAAATGACTCTATATTTCAGGAAGATAACTGGGGAAATATCAGTCAGAGACAATGGGAAATGTATACAAATGGACATGTGAGTTTTGAGGAGTTCGGACCTGCTTACACATTTGATGTGATTTACTGTTGTTATGAACAGTCTTCTGCTAATACTAGTTTATTCCTTTATGGGATAATAACATCCTGAAGTCGATTAAAATGATCTAACCATGAACAAATGTTCCTTACAGTTGTTTTATGTAGCCCAGCAATAAAACTTTGCAACAACCAACAACATTTTCTTCGAATTAAGCTGTGAGCTCCTCCTGCGGCTTCCTGTTCAACAAAAAGCAAACGACCTAACACAACAACCATCTGGCAAAAGGAGCTCATTTACCATCTAAAGAGCAGTAAAATTTCCCCTAGGAATTAATATTAAATGTCAGTGTGCTGAGGTAGTATTAGGCCAAGTTTCTAGTCCTGCTATCTTACTGCCTGAGCCTTATGTACCTGTGACAAGCTGCAGAGCACAAAACATTCAGGAAACAGCCTGAAAAATTGGCACATTATAAAAGAATACACTGGAGGGGGAATGGGAATACAAACCAATCCGGGTAAACTCCCAGGTCATTTCACTGAGGCATCGATGCGTGCCAAGCTACGTGCTATAGCTCCAGTCTTTAAGAAGTCAAACGTAAAGCCTTGTAATTAAAAGAAAATAAATCCCTCTTAAATTACCCTCGAGAGAGCGATCTGCTGAAATGACTGATGGAAAAAGAACCGTGTTGTTGCTCTGGATGTACCGAGGATATGCAGTTCAATTACCACAATGATGCTTTGGGCTGGCTTTAAAGATGTTATATACATTATATTAACATGTTATCAACATGTCTTCAGCTCCTGAGGCTGAGCTGATGGATATTTCACATTTTAAAAAGGGAGGGCCAAAGCAGTCTGACATATCGAGTGTGACGCCACCATTAAAGCTACTCTGAAATGGTGGTTTCTCCTCTGTGAGGCTCTCTGGAACCATCAAACCTACTCACCATTTGTCCTGTGATGGAGGTGAAACAAGCTGCTCTCGATCCATTTATGGTTTATGCAGCACAGTTCAGGTGTTAAATTGAGGCGCAGAATGGTGCATAAGACACCTGCGATAGCTTCCTCCCTCCCATCCTCACTAAACTCTGCTCTCACCCTCATTCTATAGTTCTCCTGAGGAGCGAAATTAGCCTGAGCTAGTCACACATTAATTACACATTAATTACAAGTAAGAAAAGGGAAGTTAAACATGTTTGCATCTCACTTCTGGTTGTGGGACTTTCATTTTTCATTTAAATACCCTCTGCCTAAACATCTCCATATTTCAGAATGTTTAAATAACTGATAAGCAGAGTCACAGCAGAGCTGAACGCAACCATCCATCACATTTAAAACTAAAGTGAAAAATAGAGATTAGAGATTTGCCAGCTTGTCCATCCCTGATGTCCTCCACAGGGTGCTACTTTTATCATTTAGTCAGAAACAAATGCTAATATTTTATATTCCCATTGAACATATAGGTTTAACACAATTATAATTAATTATTATGTGAGAAACAAAATGATCTTTAACTTCCTGCAGGCAACTATTGATTATCTTATAATAAACTGTGGTAAACATATTTTCAGTCTCCAAAGTCTTAAACTGAGAAGCTTCTGATAAAGCGTGACTCTCAGTCGGGCCGTTGCCTCAGCGGGCAGTTCGGGGAAGTCGGTGATCCTTAAACAAACGGAGGCCACCTTTGACTGGTCAGGAATGTTATCAGGATCCATCCAGTCTCAAGAGGAAGAGATCTTAGATTTAAATAAGCCTCAAACAGCTGTTTGCCGCATCACTCTCTCTGCCCCCCACACAGCAGCAGGCAGCCGCGGCGCTATCTGAAATACTCTCTTTCATCACTCCTGACTGCAGCTTTCACTGAGTCAAGCGGGGAAAGACCTGCGGTAATTGAGACAGATAGACTCGCCAGGACACTCAATCTCCTGTCCAATGAAAAATGTTAACTGCATCCTGATGTGTCCCCCATGAGCGGGCTAATTACAATTACCCACGGTGGTAATTCAAGTGTCCCCCCTGAAATAGCTCCAGTTGCTTTCTCCTGCTAATCTCTCAGCTTCTCTGTTGATTTTTCTTTCAGAAGCGATGCGTCCAGCCTCGTTCTTCATCACCTTATTCAGCTGAGTTGGCAGTTCTGTGGCTTTTCTGAACTACACAAGAAAGAAGAGGAGCAAATCCTCATTAAAGTTGATCTCAATCCGTGATCTGGATCATGGCCAACAGAGGACCAGGCCCTCCTCTGCCAGGTTTAACGTAATCCACCTCAACAAATTTGAGGTACACAGTGTAAATTTGGACAGACAACCGCGAAGCCTCCAGCTTTGTTCGCAAAGGTCAATATTAGTCGGTCCTAGAGCCAAAGTCGTGCGGACCCCAGCGCGTCATGAAAGAGGCCCGATTCTGTTGGTGGTGATGGCAGACTGGGCTCCCCTTTTAACCTCTAGAGAAACCTCCAGTAGAAAATGTACCCAAGAGGGTGTCATTAGTCAAACCTTCAGCCTGCCAACGTCGCCGTGCTGTTTTCATAGTATCACTTGTGCTATCACGGGCAGATGAGGTCCACTGAGCAACGATAAAGCCGCTGTTATTTCACCCCTGGCCTGTCTTGACACTTTTAGGAGCCGCAAAGAAGCACGCTCAGGTTTTCAGCCCAGACTCTGGTTGAGTAAAGCCTCAACATTTGTTTTTATTAGAAAGACTCACATCTTAATCCCTGATACACACCATAAACAGTAAATTCAGCCAGCCCCGCGTTAGCGAGAATAAAGCCTGGAGCTTAAAGCTCACGTCATATATTTCCACCCGATTTTGGCGTTTTATTCCCTGGTGTGGATCTGCGTGCAGGTGGAGCAGATTCCAAACATCCTCCCTCAGTTCTTGCAAACGCCGTCACCAAGCGTCTGAAATGAACGGCGAGCTCGTCGGCTGACGCTTCACCAGAGTGGGGAGTTCAAGTTTGGTTCATGTCATGAAGAAGACGCGCTTAGACTCTTCTGGGGGCGACACACTGGCTGCTAACGAATATAAATGCTTTATTCCTGCTTCGGTCGGTTCACAGAAAATAAACCGTTAGCTTCCAGCACCTCATGAAGGATTGACCTCGCTAATCTCATGGAAGAACGACAACACTCTGGAAAGTCAAGGAGCACATTTGAACAATTTGGAGGTTTGTTATTGTTCCTTCACTTTAGAGACACAAAGTCTCTCACTACAGTATATCGCCACGGAGCCCGAGGGCGGAGCCAAATTTGAACATTCTTCAGTGGCTCTACAAATCCAATGAAATTAGAGGTAATAAAACTAGGCATTTATATCCTATTAGTGGAATGAATTTAATAGTGTTGGTTTTATTTTAGAAAAATATCAAACAGACTGAAGTGGTTTTCCTAAGTAATTCTGGGGGTGAGAGTTTGACTTACACATCGTTCACTTGAATAAATAAAGAGAGCTTTCTCTTTCTCAGCCTTTCGTCTTCTGAGCGTCTCTAGGGATCGTTCGCGGACTTCCTGCCATTAAAGAGACAGGCCGGTGGAGGACAGGGAGTGACTGACATAACTACCTCTGCTCTATGACCGACACGACGCACAACTCAACTGGACATCTGTGGAATTTGCTAAAAGGGTCGTTTGCGCAGGAAAAAATAGACATGTCTGTCGGAAGAAGAGTTATTTATGGAGGCTAAAAACAGACAGCTGTTCAACATCTGGAAGTAAAAGAAACACTAACTTGAGATCATGAACACAGTTACATAACGGAACAGTCTGCAAATAATGTTGCTAATTGTAGCTTGTAGATGATTCAATAAACATTTGTGTTGAATTTCAGAGTAACAGCTGTCTTGTCAAGAGTGAGTTATCGAGGTTGAAACAGGAGGGAAAACTCAGGCGGGAGTTTGTGCACGTTGGATTATCTGAAATTTGTGCCTCCGTCTCATTTTCATCAAAAAAGCAAAGCGCAGCGTCGTGGAAGAGAACTTCCGTCCAAAAACGTTCTGCACATGTCACTGCCAGTAAAACCCGTTCCCACTATAATCCATCTTCTTTTCCAAATGCTTCATGTCTAATATGAGGGATTTGTTGATGCAAAGCCACTCACTGAACTGTCTAAAACTGAAATGTTCAAAGTTGAAGACACGTGAAAAGTAGGTTTGGAGCCCCCAGAACGACGCTGCATTCAAAACTGTATCTCTTGAAATGTTTGTGGGTTTTTTCTTTTAACAGACAAAAAAAGGGGGAAAACAGACAAAATATTGTGAGAGGTTCCGACATGACAGAAAAGCAAACAAGTCCTGGTTTTAGTTCTCATCTCTAAAGCAAAACAAAGTTATGATGTGAAGCTCTCCGAGAGACCACACACACCCGACGGAAAATCAGCAAATACACAGTTGCCTCAAACAACACACATCCAGTGTTTGTGATGCAATGACTTTTAAACACAGCAGCTCATAAATCCGCCGTTCCTGCAAGCGTTCAGACGCACGTCCTTACCTTCTGCAGCCATTGGGTGTAATTCTCCATTATATGCTCCAGCTGTTGGATCTTCTGGCTGGAAAAGTCTGGCGCTGTTGGTGGGGCGTCTCTCTGCAGAGAATTGGCATTGTGCTGGGCGCCGCTGGCCTTGGCCTCCCTGCACGAGGCTCCTCTGCCTCCATCGCCCTCGGGCAGGATGAACGTGTAGGTGCACTGGCCATGCTGGATCCTGTGCAAGCGCCTGTTGCTATAATTACTGCTGCTACCTCCGCCGCTACTGCTGCCACCTGTGCTGCTGCTCTCCGTCCCCCTCCTCTGCTCCCCTTTTTCACAGCTCGCAATCACCAGGAGCGCTGCCAGCGAGAGCCAGCCGTGGCCAAAGTTGGACCACAGCATCATATCAGGTTGCAGGTGAGTTTTACGTTCTTGAGTCTGTAACTGCTCCTTTGCTGCTGTGGCTTCGAGTTGCCTTTAAAGCTGGATCAGACAACACTTGACAAATGTGCTCCATCCATCCTAACATTGGACCTCCAGCCTCGCAAACTTCTCCAAACATGGACACATTCTACTTTCTTCAAGTCTGTGTCTCTGTCAGGAGGACTCCACACATCTCTAACTGGGTGAAAGCTTGATGCTCCTTCAGTTATTCACATTCAGACGCTTCATCATTCAGATCTGTGCAGTAAAAGAGCTCAGATGTGTCATCAGACCTCCCCTGGTCCCTTTGCCTTCCCTTCCTCATCTGCTCTCTGACTTAACAACCAGAGTGTGGGGGAGAGAGAGAGAGAGAGGGAGAGAGAAGAGATTCTCTCCTACTCTGAGCCTGCCCCTCACAGAGCATGCAGAGGAATGTGAGTGTGTGTCCATGGACAAGTGTGTGTGTGTGTGTGTGTGAGCCAGGCAGAAAAAGGACCCCGGCACAGATGATGTGCTTTGACTTGGAGGATCAGTTTACAGGCGTTCAGGCTGCTGGTTCATGTGCTCGACCTGCCTCTCCGCCTTGCGAGTTGACAGAATTAACGTGATCAACTCTGCAGATCGACTCGGCTCCGCGTGGTCCAGTGACAGGTGTCGCTCTGAAAACACCGCAGCGGCGTGTCCGACTGTGTCCCGACCACATGCTGGGGCACATGCTTTGCTAACGTGCACATGTTGTTACATACACAATAATGTACGATCCAGATGAGGGGAACTTCATGCTTGGACTATCTGACTCTTCCAGATATGGGAGTGTGGGTTTAGGCAGCTGATCTCCATGTTTCTGCTTGGATCGTGTTTCTGTGTTGTGGCAGAGGAACTTTGCCTGTTTTTGCTGGGACGAATGTGGGACGAACAATACAGTTTTAGGCTGCTGCTGGTGCACCACCAACCTTAATCATGTGAAATCCAGAGGAGAAAATTAGCTTCCTTAAAATATCTTCAAAGTTTAGTTCAGTTTCAGATATTTTATTGAAAACCTCTGGATTTCCTTCTTCTTTCTGACTATTTATGTCACGGGTGCTGCCTGAACTCCTGTTTTTTTTTTTTGGTATTTAATTTCTTTCTGATGGAATTTCTAAAGGAAAAGGTTAAATATCTAGTAAAGGTAGGTCCATAAAGAAAAGATGAGGAAGGAGAATTACCACAAATATATGTAGGATTGGTTGAGACTTTTATTCTGACTACCTTCTCTCTGTGATGCCAAACTTGTGATCCTGTGATCCCACAGGACTCGTACGTTCACTGTGCTGCTGCCAGAGTTCCTCTCTGAAGAGGCCCCTCAGATAGATCATGTAATACAGCTCTGTATCTGAGGGCCATGGTGGGGAAATTATAGCAAATTTACAAATGCAAGCATATGATGAATGTCAAAAAATACGAGCTGCCCAGCGCAGAGAGCTGCTCTCGCGGTGATGTAAAGGTCTCGTCTCAGTATCCGTGCAACCTCCATCATGCTGGAGAACGTCACTGAACTTCTGTCAATGTTTGACACTGAAGGATGAAGTAGTCTTATTTTAACAGAACTAAAAACATGCAGGCGTGTTCGGGTCGATGTAAACTCAGCCTAACCTGAACTCTTCCTGGGATTAACGGGTTTACGATGGAGCGCATTAATTGGATTTTTCGTCTTATCAAAATACCGGGCACACCCTCCTCGGTCATGATTTACAAAAACAAAACGCAGTCCAAAAATGAGCGGGTCATCAAAGAATGTGCTGTCATAATTAGAGCAGACAGAGGAAACACAGCTCTGGATTAAAGTCTTACAAGGAGTTAAGTCTCCATAACTCCTTGTTATGGAGTTTTAATTGTAAAATCGCCGATTCTTGGGGAGTTACAGCTGCCCACTTTCTGGCTGGACTTCAACATTCCTTTTCCCTCCAAAACATCAAAATCTGCATGGATGTGCAAAATGTTCACGTACTCGCCTCATATTGGCAGTGGATAAGTGGCAGCGATCATTAATTATCGTTGGTTGCGTGTGTTCAGGGACATTAAAGGGCTGCAGATGTGTTAGGGCTGCGAGGTGTTGAGAGCCAGCAGATAACAACCCCCTCGAATAACCCAGACTGGCCAAGACACAAAGCATGTGCAAATAGCTCTTGGAGTGGTTGACGTACTTTCCTGGTATCCTAAAATGTGGGCGCCAGTTTCACGGTCCAAAGGAAACTGAGTGGGAGATAAATGGCACCACAGGACAACATTCTGGTTCAAATTAAAACTACACATCCTACACTTCTCTGACCACTGACCGAAAACCGCAGTGACAGAGCGTAAATTTACAAAAAAAACGGTCTGTAATCAGAATTAGTGCACTGACTTCTGAAGCTTTGGTGCCTTTTGAGGACAAGAAAGTTCAAACTGAACAAACCTTTGCTGAGGAGCCAAACGTCAGATCAGTCCGACTTTGATGTAAATATATCAAGAAATGAAAGCTACAGAGAGTGTGCCCACTTCCAAACCCTCTAGGGTCTGATGTTATCTGTCACATACTTCCTGTCTCACATATAAATTCAATCGAAAGTGGCTTCTGATATCATTTTGCTGAAAACAGTCAAGAATATTGTGGGTTATGTCGCTCACAAGAGGCCTGAGGGCAGCTGGGCTTCGTGGGAATGGGACAAATGGTTTCCTCGTGAAAGCATTTAGAAGACCTTGTGTATAATCCAACATCCATTTAAATGACACTTTTGTGGGAACATTGGAAGTTTATTTGTTCTAATGAAATGGCTTTTTATTAGATAAATATATTTATGTCCTTTTTACTGGTGCCCGTTGAAGTCTAAGTCAGGTGGGACATTTCAATAAATGTCTGTTTCAATAACCGCTCAAACAAATGAACATAAATGGTTGGATACAAGTTGTCTGGTAAAATTGTAATTATTGAATTATTTAATACTGTGTGGGATTCTATTACAAAACACGAATAGTATATTATCCGTTTACGAAAAGATTAAGGAAAAAGGGAACAAAATAACTTGTTCGATTTACACGTTTTACACACCAAGCTTTTGTCTACTACAACACCGCCCCCTGTGGAATATCAACTCATATCCTACTCAGTCCCCAGCACACTCGGCTTGGGACGATTCTCTTGATCACCCTCTATTACACCAAGGTCATGGGTTTGGTACCCATATGGGTTACTCGCACTGTTTTGTTAGCCAGCTGTGGACTGGTGAGGTACTCTTGAGCAAGGTACCGAACCCTCAAATGACCAGAGCACCAGTCCAGGGCATCCAACCCAGGCTAACATCTTCTCGCTGTGTTTGTTGCATTGTCATCTATGACTTTATGTACTAACAGTGTGTAAAAATGATGATTTCACTGGGAAATCAACCAAATTGAACCTGCAACCTTTAAACTTTTCCTAAAGGAGCATTCTGCATCACTAGCGTTGAGGATGGATGGTCAGTGATCTCCCTCTGATCTCCTAGTCTATGTGATGAAGGTGAGTATTCAAACTCTTTTCCTTTGCTTTCAAAGTTTGAAACCACCAAACATGTTTGGGATATATGAAAAGAGATCTCGCTAAATCTCAACGTCTGGCCAGACCGCAAAGAAAGACCGTGTGTTATAAATGTAGTTGTCACCAAAAGTGGAGGACAAAAGCGTTCCATTTGACTCCAATAGCAAACCTCAGCAACTCATTCAGAGCGTCTTGAATGGCTTCAACTCTCTCAGTGTTTGTTCGTTCCTTTTAACTGGGAAAATTTGAATTTGATTCAAGGGTTGGCAACCCTGATGGCACCTTTTCTTTCATCCCTAAGCTTCACCGTTCGTCATGGTGATGGTGATTAAAGTGCACGCAAACACTCAAACGCAGTGTCATGGTAATGCTGAAGCAGCGCCAGAATCTATACCATTGAGACATCAGTAAATGGGGCCTGTTTGCAAGTGCTAATGCAGGTCACTCTCCTGCTTTCTTCTCCTCCTCCGAGTTCAGGGTGGACCTGTCATATTCTCTCAGGGATCCTCTGAATGAGCCACACTTCAATCTGCCGGGGCCTCCACAGAACTTTCTTCTCAGCCCAGTTAGCATTTTGCCAAGTGAGGGCTGAGTGAGGGTGAGTGACAGGCTGGATGATCGTAACCCTGAGCAGGTTAGCAGATAAGTAAATAAACTCCAGCTGATAATATTATAGAACTGATCTCAAACAAGAATTTTTGTTTCTGAATATCCAACTAAGACCTAAAAATGTGCTTTAGTCACTTTGAACCTTTTAATGGGCCCTGTTTTTCCCAGTCTACATGCGCGGGAGGGTAATTCATTTAACGGACAATTTTGTGGATTCATTTGTGCTTTCTGTCCTCTCTACTTTTGAGGCGGATGGAATGTCTTAACCGTGTCCTAACCCTCACGCTGCTCTGTTGACCTTCTGGGTCAGGTTTGGTGCAGGACATCAGCTCACATTCTCCTGACTGCCTGACGCTACATGAGAGCATGTTAGCAGTTCTAGAAGTAGTCGGTCAAATGAGGGCAGCTGTGTTACTTCCTATTACAGATGGGTTCACTCCTGTTTTCATGCAGACTGGGGGACGAAGGGGGGAGGTGGGGGGGGGGGGGGGGGGGCAGCTCAAGCAGCCACTTTTTTGGATGGCCTAATGATAACCCGATCCAAAGCCACCAAGTGCATTTGATATTGAGTTTCTGACTTTGCTGAGTGACCTCTGTGTGTTTCTGCCAAACTGTGATGGCCTTATCCACTTTTACAAAAAACCTAAAGTACCTGCAGAGGTTAACAAATTACTAAAGACAATGATTTTTATACCTAAGTTATTTTGAAGAACTTTCTTTTGAAATATAACTTTTCAGTGTGTACTGGGGAACCAGTAAGGGCATTCTCCCAAACTCAGGTTCGTCATCACTCCTTTAAAGTCCTCCCCACAGATATGACCTCTCTCTCTCCCATCCACATGGATCACCGCCCCCTGTTCCATCTGAGACAGAGTTCAGGCCAGAAGAATGGAAGACTAAGACATTGTCCCCCAGTATGAGGTTAAACCTTTCTTACAAAACATTTCCATAAACAGCTCCCTGTTACACTCGTGTTCTGGCTAAACACACTTACACAAGGCTGATCAATCTCAGTGATTTATTTCATGATTTGTTGTAACTCATTTCCAACAGGAGACAAAAGTTTGGAACAGTAAGTTTAAACAGTCATTCATACTCTTAATTGACCTTCTAGTTATCTTTGCCAGTTGGAGCCGAGGCTATATCGCTGCTATGGTAACCGGCCCAATGGTAACTCATCCGCAAACACTGAGAAAAGAGAAACTGAATCTGAATTAACAAATGAGTGAAGACTTTCGGAACCACAAAAGATCGTTTTTGTCTTCTTTTACCCCACTTATTACAACATCATTGTTTCCCATAATGCTAATGGTGCACCAGAGATTACCAGGTTAGTTTGTCAGTAATGTTGATGCTGGAACAGTTTTCTGCAAGTCACTGGGATCAAATTCAAGTTTATGGATCTTACATGAACTCTGCCTTCAGCTGTCAATCAACATAAAATTAACATGAGAACAAACGCACAAACAAAGTTGCCCTTTGCTGGAGAAATGTCTGGCTGTTGTAAAAGGTCAGGAGGCTTTGGCTCGAACCCCTCTTTGCATCGGTGCTCTGGATGTGTTGCTGCCTGCACACTGACAGACAGGCTGACAGTTGTGTCAGTGTAGTGCACCATCTAATGAGCATAGGCAAGTTATTACAATACATTGAAGCTCCAACTACCCACATTTTACACTTACTGCATGAGTCTGTCTGACCTTTGAGGTAAAAAAAAATCTTTTCTTGCACGTTTTTACGGTTTTCATCTTATTTTCCCCCAAAATGTCACAACCCTCCTCCCTCATTTTAGTTCCCCTTTAGCTAATATTTCATGTTTATGACATCTATTCTGGTCTCACATCTGTTTTCACCACAGCTCCAGCTGGATTACCGGCAGACAGATGCTTGAGGTTGACACCATATTTGCAGGAATTTAAAAATTCCTGGGCTAAAATAAAGTAGAATGAAAGTAATAGAAAAAACATTCCAGCTTTATTTTCATGGCTAGAGGAGACTCCTTAAAACAAAATCCCTGGAACCTCCACAATCCAAGAGTGTTTCATTTCTTCATACATCTGATATAAAGCCAAACGGTGCAGCTGCTTCACTGTAGTGCTGTTGTGTAAGATCACCTGTGGAGAGAACCATCGCAGCACATCTTTGAAAATCTAATTTAGTTTGTCCAGATCCCTGTTGGACAATAACGATGATGCTGCAAAAACAGGGCCTTTCATTTGGCCTTGGACATTCCATCCCCTGCAGCACACTCCAGAGGAGGTGCAGGAACCTCAGGCAGTGTCTATGTTTGACTTTCAGCTGCTGGCTTTAATTCATTGCAGCACAGTTGTGTCCAGCTCCAACTTATTATGAATTCAGCTGGAGGTCAAATAGAATAAATGACTTACACTTACTCTTAAAGAGTTACAACATGCTTTCCCAGTTTCCTACCTGGAGTGACAGAAAGCTCCGGAACACACCCCCTAAACTTAACTGCAAAGGTTTTGACATGAAGTGTATCTCCAGTGTCACAACAATACAAACATTTACATTTGGACTGTTAAGTTAATCTGATCATATGTCACTCAGGCACCCTCAGCCCCCCTCCCTCCCTCATCACTTCATCTCCAGCTTAATTTGCAGCCAGCTTGCAGCCATTTTTCATGCTGTGGTTCCTTCAGCGCAGCCACCATGGTGTAACCATGAGTTCAGCTTCCACATATTCAGCCAGTGTGTAGGTGTGTGTCCCATGTGAGATCATGTGTATCATTTCCATGTTTACTATCATATTCAGTGATTCATGTGAAGGACGCTCTGGGGTGCAGCACATTTGAAATGCACCAACATTCGAGATTTCACAGTCTGCTGGTCATTGCCATGTTTTTCTTTGCTTTGGGCTAATTTATGGCATTCCTTACAGCTGAGATGAATGCAGAACGGACTTACAGCCTCACCTCGGAGCCCACTCCCTTCAACTGATTCGTACTGTATGAAAGATGTGAAGGAATGTGATAAACGGCCCGGCGAGCAGCGCTCGGTGTGCGTTTCGCTTTACCCCACCTACACGTTCTCACAGCTCCGTTCATGGATTTCCTGAAGTATGCACGATCTGCAGCGGACGGGGAGGATTTGGCGAATTCTGTCAAACGAGTAATCCTTTAATGGACAGACGGTTACTTTACTCGCCAAAGAATGTTCACAAAGTCTTTGCGGTGTCAGCTGGTGCATAATATAGAGTCTCTGAAGAGGAGATGGTGCAGCTCCCATCCTCACACTTGTGTTATCCAAAGGTGATAAAGCTATAGACATGAAAACAAAGCTGAACAGATATCCACTTGTAGATGGAGTGAAAAAAATATTAGCATGATTTATGAAAGTCTAAATACTTATGGGTTAAGGTTCCTGTAAACTGTGGGAATAAATGCTGCTCTCTAAAATCACTCATGTGTTTTCATAAAAACACTAAGAAAGTGGGAAATTTATATCATCTGGCTTCCAACAAACCTTTCTCCTAAGTCCCCAGAGAGCATAGTCATATTAATTTGCCAAAATGATGTTTAAAATTAGAATTTAAAAGTCCGTTTATCTGGTTTGGGCAAATGTGCCATGGAACAAGAACATTAAGTTTTGTAAGAGAAACAACATTGACGTTTGTGCTGCAGACATGTTTGTTTTCACCTTAATTCACATGACCAGCAGGCCTCGTGGGACCAATCTCGTTAAGGTTAATCTCTTTTTTCTGGTTTCAGACAGAAACAGAAGCATTTTCTTCTGTTTACAATCTGCCTCCATCTGTTTTTTATCAGACAGAAGTCAAATGGAATCTCCAGATGGAGTGCCACAGGGCTCAATTCTGACACCAATCAGGTTTTATTTATATACACTGTCACTGATTGCAACATATCTATACAAGATAATACTGCACCATTTTTCTTTTCAAATCTCTTCTTAAATGAGGACGCGTTCATATACAAAAGCATGTCTGCATGCCTGGATGTGTCTGTAGGCCTGATATCAAATGCTGCTTGTTAATGATGAATAATAACTAGTTTAATAACAGAAAATCATGCACGTCCTTTAGGCAGCATGAGAAAAATAAAACAAGGGAGGTCTGTCTTGAGCGATGGAACCGGTTCTAAAACGCTTTCTCATGAAAAGCCATTTCTCATCACCTGAGCAGGTGAGCTGCTGCACAGTGTGCTGTCATCACCACACGTTCATTAGCTCCCCTTAAATTACAGCTTTGATGAATGCGACGCGCTACGAAAACATTGGCACATAAAACACGTATTTTCATATTTTATTTAAGTCCTATCAAGTTTCTGTGTTTATGGTTCACATCATAAAGACCAAATTGCCAAAACAGACAGTTGGCAAAGAAACGAGAGCTGTTTCACAGCCATTCACATTTTTACATGATGTTATCAATTCCCACATGGAAGTGATGGAATTAGTTTGTTTTCCTTTGGTCACATGTTATCTGTCACCACATCGAAGGCTCCTGTCAACAACATAACTATTAATTTCATTAACTGATACAGTGAAAGATCCACCAACAATAAAGGGAAAGAAACCTAAAGTAGTTAAAATTCATCCCAAAGACACAAATCTGTCTCCAAACAGGAACTAAAGTATTGACAGGAAGGTGGAAAAGCTGCTTCTGTTTTCTGAGCATTGGTCTGTAGGTGGGACCATCTGTATCACACAGTAGTGAGACGGAGATCTTCAGCTGACTGGTTCCAAACCAAACTGCGCCAACATCTGATTTATGAAACACTGAAATTTGAGGTTCTGGGGCTTATAACATTAAACTGTTTTTATGGAAACCACATGTAAAAATTACACCCAAGTCATCTGTATTCATAGACAGACGTCACTGGCTGGTGTGTGTGTGTGTGTGTGTGTGTGTGTGTGTGTGTTTGAGAGAGAGAGAAATACAACCCGATAAATAACACATATCTTTAACTAATAGCAACCATTGGCTTTGTGATAACAGGAGACATTTATAGAATTACATCATAATAACACAGAGATTAAAAAAGAAAAAGCTTAGAACAACAAAACCTCAGAGGCTCAGACAGTGGCGCGGTGCCATGACAACCAGAAATAATCCTGTAAGGAAAACACAACCAGTCAGCAAATGGAGCCGGTGAAGTAATTTAGTAAATGCTGGATGGATGGATGGATGGATGGATGCTAGGGGAAATTAGCCTGATAATGAAGAGGTGGTATAAACTTGCCCGCTGATGTGTGTTTACCTGAGCTCTGTCATTTCAAATCAAGCCCGAGAGGCACCAGAGGTTGACATCATGTCACTTTTGTTCTCCGGGTCACAGATCCAACACTAAACATAATCAATGGTGGGTCTTCCTGCTTCACCTCCAGGACACAACGGCGAGGCTCCCCAGCACTTGTTTAAGTATGTGTCTACAAACTTGACACACACTAAAGTTGGTATTACCAAGGAAAAATAAATGGGAGCTAATTTAGCAAATGGGGAACAAAAGCAGCAGCACATGGTGCGTGACCCCGGTGACACCTGCGCCTGAGCAACTTGCTGATCTCTGGTCCTGTTTGTTTCTCATAGTGGTCTAACAGCTGACAGAGCTGGAGGGGAACAGCATTTCCCAATTTTCTCTCACTGACACACCACAACACACACAACACACACACACACAAAATAAACTAAAATAAAATAAACTGAATTGAAAATATTCCACTCAACACAGATGTGGTGAATGTGCCTGTGATGTGTGAAGGGTTTGTTGTCACATTAAACCTACAAATCGGATTATTTGTCAGTTGACTGTCAGTCGTGCTGTTGGCCACTGATTCTTTCTGCATCTCAAAGGCTTCCTGACAGAATGAAGTTCAAATGCTGCGGTTTATCAAGACTCACGTTCTTACATGGATAAATTCACAGAACTGATGTGCAACAGCTGACGGTTGGAGGCCAGCAGGTTTTTACAGCTCGTGTCAGTTTCTCTATAAAGATAAAGAAGATTTATTGTGAGGGAAGCAGAATGTGGTCTTGAAGGCATCTTCTTGTTGGTGTGGATGTTGGAGTGGATGGACGTTTTTTACTGTTTGTTTTTAACTCATCCTGTCCAGCAGCTTAAGATCTGAATGACTTATTTTTTCCTCAGGCAGATGCCCAAACACCAACGAAAGCAGTCCGGGCAGCGAGGAACATGCAAAGATGCCTGAAGATGTACCCTCCCAGGATCATAAAGACCATCACATCTACAGGGCAACCACACTGAGGACAACAAGGCTCCGTCCCCCAGATAGAGCAGCAAAGGCCCATCGACGGGGCCGAGACAGCCAGATGATGATGGGACGCACTCGCCTGGAACCGGCTGGCTACGAGGCCAGCGTGCCGACCGCTGCACCACCGTGTCACCCTGTTTCGTACAATGAAACAGACTCTATCGAACCATCAACCCAATGAAATGCTGCATAATTGTTTTGCAACTGGAAGATGCTCCTCCTCAACCCCACCCCCGCTGGAATCTTTTATAGCAGGACCATGTTTCTGTGGACACACCCACCCGTGAATGCACGCTGAGAACATGTGCACGGCTAAGGTTATAAAGCAGTGACACACACACAGTTTCACTTCAGATCTGAACTTTATCTATCAGCTTCAGGCTGGGTTCATGGAGGCGGCGCTGCCTGACGCCAAACGTACGAGCCTGTAATTTAAGCATTTATCAAATCGTGAACCAGCCCTAGAATCCGTGTTTCCTCACGACTAAACCACACGGTGATACCGTACACCTGAGAGTTCTGAAAATGAGGGGAGGTCAGCCCGTTCACGTCTTGCTTCAGGTCATGTGGAGCGTCATTGATCCAGGAACTGTGCTTGGTCTAATTCAGACGCACGTTCAAACACTTCTACACCAAAGATTCTGCGTTTCGTCACACTCAAGTTCAGGTGTGATTGGACTCGTGAACTATGAAAACAGACAAGTGAAAAATGAAAAAGTGTAGAGGAAACATATTAAAAGATGTGTTTTCCATTGTGTGGTGTGGATTATGAAGGCGTAAATCCCATAAATAAAGTAGCATTTCCACTTGTCTCTTTACACAAACCAAAACATTTTCACCTATTTTCGCCTTTTTCCCTGCAAAATTTCTCCTAAATCATGCTGATGTCAGCTTCCACAAAGTGTGTGCTCTATGTGTGAACATATTGGATCAGCTCGTACTGGGATCCTTCATTCGCATAACTAACAACGTGCGTGTAGGGCAGAACCCTGTAAATCATCTGTACGTCCATCACCCAATACCTCACATTTCAGTGGAACCCCGCCAGCCTCTCAGCACTACATCCAGCCCTCGATGCTTTGAGTTTCCCTTCCCCAGGTCCCAGATGGAGATTTGGACTAAACATCTTCATATGTTACAGTTTGGTTACTAGGAGACCAACAATATGGCTCTCATACATGTGTGTGTGTAGAAAAGGTCCAGATATCTGAACAGCAGAGGTAGATGGAGACAAGTGCAAAGTTTTTGGTAAAACTACATTAAACTACAATAAACTACATTAAATATCAAAATATCCTTATTACAATTTACTTTTGAGATCATTAGTAGAAAGTAAAGTTTTGTGTCCTTCAGCTCATGACTTTATTCATTTGAGCTCTCTGGGAAGACACCCACCACTTCAGAGAAGGAAAGCTGTGAGATAATGTGTGGAACGTCGTTTGCTCCTGCTCGGAATTTCATATCCTGCTCCCAGAACATGCAGTGGAAAAGCTGCTTGTTGGTGCCCTGTTACTCAAACGCAGCCATAACCAACAGAGAGCGCTTCCTCTTTCACGGCTTCAGTCCTTTTCAATCACACGCTTTTGTTTTTAGCTTCACGGTCTTTGCAGATTTTATGACAGTTGAATATTTGCCTTGAAAGGAAAATCATCTGTTAACACTCGACTCTTTGTTAATAACTGTGGAATTTCACGTTCGCATTTTCCAGCCCGGCGAGCTGTGGCAACGCGCGCTCGTAGGGGGGCTACAGATCGGTGGAGGAAAACATTTCGTTTCACAGTTATGATTTAAAAGAAAAAATTAAAAAGAAAACACAGTGTTGGCTGAGAAGAAGAGGTCAGCTATGATTGATGAGTGATAGACACAGATTTCTGTGGAGCTGGTGCCTGCAGCAGAATGATATAATGCAATGCCTTTTTAATGGAAAAGGCATTCAGAACTATTGGTTAAATTCCCTGCGAGTAACAAACATGAGTAAAATACTTCAATTTACTCCTAATTATTTGTTTTATTTGCGCATATTTGAGTTCATCCTAAAAGCACATTTCCATCAGCTGCTACTTTGCCGCGTCGGTAAATATGATCAAAAAGCTGCAATCGGCATTTAAATCGTTAGATGATTGTGAGCATACCAGCCTGCTGGTGACGGCCTTTAACACGCGGCAACGCCGCCTAAATTTACTGTAGTCAAAGGTTGTTAAAACGTCAACAATGTTTCAGTCAAGAGAGACATAAATGTGTCAGCAGCTGATATTTTGGTTGCTATCTGAATCCAAATATAGGAAATAGGGCGATATATAAAAATGCAGCGAGGTCTTAATATAGTTAAGAATCGGAAACTATGCCAAAAGGAACGTACGGTTCTCAAAGATTTGTGGATTTGCCTCATGGCATTTATGGAGGAGGTGAAGGACAGATCTATAAAGATGAACAGGAAGGTGATGGAACAGCCAGTGTCCATTAAAAGCAAGAGAGGGTATCCAAGAGTCACAGACCTATAAATAATACCAAGAGGAACAAGCAGGAGGCCTAAGTTCATGTAGCTGGTGTTTGGTTTAATATCTGCACGTCGGTGTCACTTATTAAAACCACTTATTTTGTCACATGAGAACATTCCCAATGATGACTAAACTGGGATAAAGCAACAAGAGCCAAGTTGCACTTGTAAAGCCTGGTTTGTTAGTGCCAAAGCAAATGAAAACAAGGGTTTCCACGAAGCTCTGATTGTTTCTCCAGCCGCCCCCAAACCAAGATTACAAGGATATAGAGACTACGGCGCGGAAAATGTTGTGCACCAGTTCGCTCTGCTTTGCCAAAAACAGACCAAAAATGTGCAGGATGGAGATTAAACTGAACCGACGCAGACACATGCACGCGCACACATGCACACACGGCACTGGGAGCATGTCCACACGATGTGCCCTCAGGTTAGGACCTGGACCCTAGTCCACTTTCTAGCTCCCCGCGGCGTCTGACTGGAGCAGGAAATGGTTCTAAAAATAATCCTGCCTATGTGACTCTCACCCAGGGTCTCCTGGCTCCGTTGCACACAAATGCAGGGTCACAACACCCAAATATGTCTGGAATTATTTGGATTCAAGCTGAGTAAAAACCCAACAAACTGCTGTTGAATCCAGAACAACAACAGTTACGCAACCTGTCCCTTCACGCTTCAGTCGTGTGGAGACTAAACTGAGCTGATTGTTTCAAGCTGGTAATGGTGCAAAAGCTGGTTGACTCAGATGGTGGTTAGCACAGATACCTCAAAGCCAGGAGGTCCTGGGTTTCATTCTGGACTTGGAGGCTCCCGGGGGCTTTCCTTCAACAGTCCAACTACGTGCACAGCAGCTTGATTGAAAACTCTAAATTGCACTTGGGTTTGAGTGTGTGTGTGAGTGTGTGTGTGTGAGTGTGTGTGATGGCCCAGTGACCTTCTCCAGGTCATATTACTGACTGGACCCCCCCCCCCCCCCAGCCATGCAGACTTAGAATCACAATAGGAAATGGACAGATGGATGAGCTTGAGGGTCAGTACTCAGTAAAACCAATGTGTGGCAGTGATGTAGCTTTTACTAGACGTGAAACTGGATAGTCGCTGCCTGTGTTGTTATTTTGCTTTGTCAGCACCTTTGGGCTTCGGCGTCCTGCTCGAGGGCACTTGGAGCTGCTTCACACGGAATCAAGGCCATGAGCTGGAACGAGCCCTCTCCTGACTCACTGTACTTCAGGGTACAGCTGTCCTGGCTGGAGAGAGTCCAGAGAGCAAACTGCTGGGTGAGCACCCACACTGGCCTCACCGCTCTGCAGCAAACCCACAAGTCCTCTCGGTTTCTGCCGTTACAGATGGTTGACAGCGTGCCGTGGCACAGATATTAATGGAGGGCTAACCCTGGTGCTAACATTAGCACTAGCGGGCAAAGTTGCAACAAATAGATCTTTGTTCCTTCCGACAGAAAGTTACACCTTTGAGTCTTTTCAAACTGACCCAAATGAATCTCAGCTGACAAATATCACGTAAATGAATCCAACGTGCGTGTGCAGTCGTGCACACTGTCCAGTTATTGAGCCAAATGCCCCCGAAACAGTATTTGAGTGTTTGAACTGCCCCTGGAACGTCAGCCGGTGGCTGACTGATCGTAATGGCAGCATGTGGGGTGACCAGCACCCCCTGCTTATATCAGCATGGCCTTGTTGTCACTTTAGAGCTGAATTAACGGGTCGACGTAAACTGAGAGCTCTGATCCAGTACTGGCAGTGTTGCCAAGCATTCTGGACTCAGCCGCGGCGATAATGCGCCGCCTCGGTGTCACAGCGGGCAAACAGCGCAGTTGTAACAGGACACCAAAATCCCGTTTGTTTTATATTCTAAAACATAGCCTATTCCCTTGTCTTTTTTGCAAGACCAAATAATAATAAAATAACAAAAGCAAAGTGTATTCTTGGATTTCAGAATAATACAACCTGCTCCAGCTGGGATAGGCTCCAGCCCCCCTCCCCCAAGGGGAAAACTGGCTGGAATGTTGGACAAACTGCTTTTCTGCTATTTTCCCCCTTACATGGTACCTTTAACGAAAGCTAAAAATAAAATGTGACCAGCAGGTGGTGCTAATGATGCGAATCTGGATTCAGCAACTGCTGAATCAACAGTATTGAATTCTTTGCTGTTAACCTTTGGTTAAGTCAAACAACTCACATTAGAATATATATAAAAACTAGATTCTACCTGTACATTTAACAAAAGTTTTCCTTTTTCTTGACAATATACATGGATTTTTCCCCCCCATGTACCTTATTTTGCTCCAGGTACTTGTGATCTTAACATGACCTGCAGAAACTGTTCTTTAATACTAGAAGCTGGTATACAAGTCTAGAAACAATACTTAAATTATGAGCCTACCTTTACACTCTTGGTGTGTGAGCAGCTTGTAACAGGCCTGGGAGCCAGACCAGAACAAAGGAGGCAGAAACACAACACTTAAGTTAAAAAAAAAAAAAAAAAAAAAGTGAGTTTATTAAAAACTCCCCAGCTTCAAAGGCAGGTAGCACCCAAACAGAGAGGAAACACAGCAGGTGAGTGACCGGCCTTTTAAAGACAGCTGATTGGTGATGGGCTGCAGCTGCTTCAGGTGCTCCCACCTGTCGTCTGCCCAGGTGAGTTGAACGAGGAGAGAACCAAAACCAGGCACTGGTTGCAGAGGAAACCTGGGACCTTAACACAGCTTCTGCTCTGATAGGAGCAGGTCAGGCTTTGGATAATATGTAGAGCCTTAAACGCTCAGGATCAGTCAGGAACATGGACTGATGGGAAACAAATGTGTGGGAATAATCATAGATGTGTGACCCACTTACTAAAGCCTGATGTTGGGTCTGGAGGACCCAGTGGCTCCTCCCACCACACTTTAGGCCAGGACTGAACTGATGCCGACAGGTTGTGAAGGGCTCCATGTGTGAGGCACCCTTCACGGAAGGTGATGGGAGATTCCAAGCACACACGTCCAAGTGTGTGGCCGAGCAGCTCTACTAATTGTGCTTCATATCTGCTGGGAGGTGTCAGCACGACTATCTTCTGGTTCTCTTACACCCTCTATTTTTACCAGCCATGTGACAGCAGACGTACAACACATGGCAGCTATTGAGACGCCCGGACTCTTCGATCCCAACACTACAGATGAGCTGCAGCGAAAATATCGATGTTGCTTTGTCTCAAGCTTCCCGTGCAGCCCAAAGAGCTCCATAACGTCCACTTCCATCTGTAGCTGCCACCATTTATGGCGCCTCTGTTGCCCGATCCCGCCGACCTCTGATAAGCTCATGGAGTGTCCCGGAGCGATCGCTGATAAGAAGGTTGGGAAAATGATGGGTCTGATGTGCGGAGCGGTGCCACGTCTCAGCGACGGCTAAATGCGATCCACCTGAAAACTGGCCCTGCTTAATTAATCTGACCTCAATTTGGCGGTTTAGGCCCCAACTGCTTCGTTTCACATCAGTGTTGTGTTTCATTACTTCTGACCACACGTTCCTGAGTCCTGTCAGGCTGTGAGCTGCCAGAACTTTTCCGAGTTTATTGTTACCACGTCTGCCCCGAGCGGCCCAGAGGTAGCTGAGGGATGGCATCTGGGGTGAAAGGACCCTCCTGGCTGCGCTCACTGGGCTGAATGGGCTCTTTGTGTGACCTGAGCTGCCTTCTGCAGAGTGTCATGGAGCGTGCTACTTCTGTCCTTATCTGGAAACAAACACCAATGGCTTCCAGACTTTTCCAGGAAACGTGCTCCATCGTTGATCTTCTGGGTGACTTGTCATCCCATTAGAGATCCAGACTGTCACAGTGACCCATTATGTGGTGGTTTCATTCTTTTTTTTAAATCTAGAGATTTTGAGTTGAAGCTTGCAGTATTACATGGAGACTAAGAGATACTACCCAAACTAATGTTTTACACCTTCAGAACCAGCTGAAAACATCTGTAATATGATGATAATATGATTGCCACTGCATGTTGATGTCCAGGGAAAGTTACTCTGCAAACACGTCCAGCCTTAGTAGTTTCTCTACCTTTGTGAGGACTTTCATAGACATAATCCATTACCCATAAAGGACAGATGATTCTGGTGTTGAGTAAATGAGCCTGCAGAGCTGCTCAGTCTGCTGCTGAACGGTTCCCAAACCCAGTGGTGATGTTTTATGTTGATGAGAAGGTCCCTTAAAAGACCCGATGAAGGTCAGGCTAAATCGAGCGCAACGCAAATGAGAAGAAACACGTTGAGTTTCTGACTCCACATCAGTCATCATCCCAAACGGATATCATCCCAGAAGTCCCAAGCAACAGCACCGACCTCACCCCTGGAACGTTCCACCTGAGGTTCTGCCTGAATAATGAAAATTATACTCTCATGAAGTTATGAAATCGGCAGTTTTATTCTTCTATATTTTTATTTATGCCGATTTTCTGCATTTGTTAGTGTTGAGCTGAGACGTCATTTAAGTTGCTTGGATTAAACCTGATTCGTTTGTCCATTTCCTGCTGAATTACAGCCCGCCTTCTTTGTCTTCACCAAAATCCACCTTTCTCAATGGTTCACAGAGCGTCTCAGAGGCATGTTGGGACGGATCCAGCCTTGTATCGTCAAAGAGCCGACTCTGATGCAAATATTCCCTCTCCTGAGACGACTGATTGGAGATTTGAGGAAACATAAGAGACACGGGACTCACTATTCACCATGATGTCATGCTTGTAGGAGCAACACACACTTTGTCTCTAATGCAGTGTGTGTGAGGAGAGGTGAGAGGTACGTAAATCAAACCTGTCATGACTCCAACCCCCAATTCATCAGTTTCCAGTCACGTGACCCACGCGAGGTCACTGGATGGGGTGTGTTTGCCGGAGGGTGAGCGTGTGTGTATGTGTGTACTTGTACCTGCTATATATCAAGTACTCAAATTCACATTCTACTAGCAAAGTGAGGACATTTTGGCTGGTCTTCACAACTGTTTGAGGGTGTGTGTGTGTGTGTGTGTATTCACATCTGCTGCTTTTATCCAGTCGTTGAATTGTTGGGTGGTTTTGCTCACTATACATTTACCTATTGTTACCAACTCAAACACTCTTTTGTTGCTGCTCTTAAAGAGTGTTTGAGGCTTTCAGCTGCTCTTCACAGCTCCGAGAACAACATGTTCTCCGCTGCAGGATTGGTCTTTATGTAGCTTAACATGTGCTGTGCATGCTCATCCCCGTGAGGGTTTGGATTTTCAAAGACTGAACGAGGGTTTTATGCCAACGTGGAGGAATCTAATCTGCAGCGGCAGCTTGTGAGTGCTCCGTGGCAGACATCAAAAAGGTTCCTGCTCAGGGCAGGTGGGTTAGAAAGGCCTCCGATAGCCGCTGCCCCCAGAGTGAGACTTGAACGAGAGGCTGGAAAGTATTTATTAAGTCGACACAATCTACAGTGGGGAGCGCTGCAGATAGCAGGGGTCCATCTGGGGAGAGGCCTCAGCAGCACCATAAACTGCCACCTCGGATCCTCTTCTCTATAGATTACATAAAGTGAACCCACATAAATCTGTGAAAAAGGTCAAGCTTTGTCTTTTCTCTCAGTCACCACATTTACTTTTCTAAAATAAGCGCCTCGTGTCCCTCAAATGCACCACAGAACAACTCAGAGCGGTTTAATAGACACGGAATCAGGTGGTGGGCGCTGCTACGGGGGAAATGGAAAGTGGGAATCGTTATCATCAAGGCTGCGTTGGCGGAGATTAACTGGAATTCTCCAAGTTTGGTGACATTTCTGAGGTTGGGGGTTGAGGGCAGCTTATCCCACAAGCTGCAGAGTTCTGATATCCAAAGTCAGTGACCTGATGCACGGGTTCCCAGTATGACCTCCCCAGTGTAGAACCTTAAATTCTCTGGATAGGAGCCCTGCCGTGGGTGGCAATAAAAACAAGGGGAAGAAAAACAGTCCGCCACTTTCGTGGTGAGGCTAATTCCCCTGTGGAATGTTTCAGAAATATTCAATTATTTCCATATTCAGTGACAGCATTTCCGCTTATTCCTCGTCTTTAAAACATGGCAGGAAGCTAGATCCAGATTTTACACAGTGAATTTCCAAATGAAATAAAAATGCTGCGTACAGGATGTATAGTGATTCTCATTTACTGCCCAAACTGCGTGACTGCCACCTGCTGGACACACTCGCCATAACACGCTGAGTTCACTCCATTCCCTCCTCATTGGTCTCCCTCCTCACTAATCCTTTAAAACTAGCAACTACAAAGAAGATCATCAATATTTTATTCATGTCCATTTTAAAAAAAACCCTCTCCATTTCTTTTTAACTGGGAAAAATATTTCACGCTCTTGAAGGACAACCAGGCTGCCAAATGTTCAGCCTGCGTGTTGAGTGAGGGTCAGATTTGGGCTGTCGCCCTCAAGTCTAATCATGATTTATGATCCTGGTTTTAGCAGCACAAATGCATTTCTGCCTGCATAATGTCAAACGCTCCATCAGAGGCTGGCTAATGGCTCAGATGTATCAAAATACCCACTGATGGATCGTTGGACATAAACCAGACTGGATGCTGGGAACAAACAGCAATTTAACAGCGCCACAGGACTGGTGTAATGTCCGTATTGAACACTAGAGGGCGCCAGATCCTTTCATATTATTAACCAGCGTGCCAGTAAAACGGGAAACTGGTGTCCTGACCGCATTTTCTGTAGACACCTTTATTCATCTCTCATGTCCAAGACTGCAACTCTTTGTGTTTATCTCTTTTTGAGCTTTGAATGAGATATCAACACATTAGTTGCAACAAAAAAGAGAAAATCTGCTTGTGAAAGGCTTTTTGTATGTTGCGCCCGTTCCCTTGTGGCAGGTGAGTGGGTGAACTGGTGGTTCTGAGAGGGAGGAGAGGACAGATCAGAGCCTGCAGCCATGTGTCTGTGAACAAAACAGGCTCTTTTTCCTGCGCTGTAGGAGAAGGAACACAATAGTCTAACGTTACTCCCTCTCAGCTCCCTGAAAAAGGCTGTGACCTCATCTTTTATGGGTTTTCTAAATGCAACATGATATCCGAGATGAGTGAAAGTTACTTGAGCTGGGTTCACCACACATGCCCTTGGGCCCAATATTTCACAATATAATGTATAATTCCACTGTAAGGAATTCAACACAGGCCAAATCGGCTGAATCTGATATGCACGTGTTTATCTGTTTGTCGGTCCTGACGGCAGCGTGGAGGCAGGAAACTGAAGCTGTCCCGTTAGCTGGAGCAACCTGGCATTTTACTGCAGCACTGACGGCCGCAGGACACCTTTCCAGGGGCAAACCATCAGTTCATTAGTGGAAATCAAATGTCTCACCGGGTCTCATCCTGTCTTTTGTTTCCCACTGTCCAGGACTTACGGGCAGCACTTACAGGAAGGAAGTCCAGGCAGTCCTCTCGCCACCTCCAGGGGGACGTCCAGGCCTGGAGCTGCTACTGCACACACAGCGTCCATAGAGGCGAGATGGCAGCGTTCCACATTCAGCACGTAAACACAATCTAGAACCAGCCGTTACTTCCTTCCAGAGATCTTATCGAACTGCAAACATTGCACAAAATAACCAGACAACAGCCAAAGCTGACAGAAAGGAGGGCCGAGCTGTGCCTCCGCACAGATAAGCTGTGGGCGAAGTTCACAACAGACTTGCAGACTTTTTTGACCTTTAATCCATAAATACGGACAAAGAATTGGCCCAAACTCATCTTCAACATAAACTATCCTGCCTGCGAGATGAGTTTGAGAAACAGGAGATGAGGGAGACGTGCGTGTGAACGTGCACACTCCCCAAATCCAGTCTCTTGCTCCAGATTGAGATTTTTTCCCCCCTTTTGGATGACGGATCCTGTGATGAGCTGCCAGCGGCGCCCCGGGCCACCGAGCCATTCTCAAATATTTGCAGGCGGATGCAGCCAAGTTCCCTGAGCTTTGATAGGAGGCCGGTGCTGAGGGACGCGCTGCACTGAACACCTCTTGTGTCTCCATCCAGCTCCTCCGTGGTGGGTTTGGGGCTGGGGGGGTGGCGACAGCCACATGACAGAGGCCTGAGGTTTGCCCACCATCACAGACACCCACGGACACAGGCTGCTGGACAGCCTCACATGTCGACTGGCTGGGCGCTCAGCAGACCAGGGACGCGTTACCCAAGGTTACTGCATGCTGTTTTAAAGGGCCCACCAAATATTTGTGCAGAAATCAAACATTCTTAACCTCGCTAGCAGCACAGCTGACCAGACTTAAGGGTAGAGAACTCAGTGGGGGGTGGATGGGGGCCTTCTACAGGTCCACCAACACCAGGCCTCTAATTGTTTGTTTTATAACCAGTTTAATGACCTTCTATAGTGTTTTAATGGACAAGCATCTCTTAGACAACCCTAAGCACAACCGGCAATGTTAGCTAGGAAAACTTAGCTTAGCACATGAACTGGTGAACTGAGCTGCCTAAGTTAAGCTGATAGGACAAATCTGCTGATTTATTATGGTAGGTTTGTCCATTAAGTTCCTCATGAGAGACCCACTGTGGAGCGTTTCTCATGTGTGTGGTATTTGTTGTCCTACCTTTGTGCTCCACGTGAGCAGAACCATTGTGAAGTGTGTTACAGGATGCGCTGGGCTGCAGAACAGTCAGAGATGGGAGCTAAATCGGGGCTTAATAAATGAATACTTACATTTATTTCCTCTCTCTCATCTCAGCCCCTGTGAAAATCAGGAAAACACATTTGACAGAGTCACAATAGCAAATCTGAAACCCTGTAATGAATCAACACTCGACAAACATCCGCTGCACAATAGGAGGCTAAGCATGTGTAGGCAAGAGATAAAAAACACACTTGAAAGAGTTTAATTTTTCCAGGACAAGCAAATCCGGTGACCATGGGTTAAAGAGAAGGTTGTCACTCCTGGTTGTGCTGTTTTCTTGAATTAGGGAGGAAAATTGGGATTGAAAGGAGCGCCAGAGTCCAAGTAACCTCAGCATTGCATCACTGCCGATCGTTAGTCTTTAAAATAATCAGAAAAACGGCTGCTGACATTTATGAGGTGTCGTAGTGCGGCTGCGTCTCTTCCAGAAGACGGCGTCTTGCTTGAGGTTGCACCGCAGGGCATTTGACATGAGTTATTACCTCCATTTAGGACGGTTTCACAAGTTCCCTGCAGTGGCGTTGCAGTGGTTGAGTGCTACCTCCAGATGGATCCGCTAACGTCCCCGCAGACGTGGCTTCATTTCACACTTCAAAGTTCGGCCGACATCCACAAAATTTCCTTAATTGTTCTTCACAGCATTTAGTAAAACTACTCGACTCGTAACTCAAACCATTAGTTCGGTGACTCACCTCTGTACTACACACACATTCTTGTACTTCTGTCATTGTCAGGACATGATGCATTCCCCAGCTCATTACCCATCACCGTCACAACTGACCCCTGACCCTGACCCCTGACCCCTGACCCTGACCTGGAGCCAGTTCAAACCTTAATCTTAAAACCTCGCCTCAAACTGTCCTTCAAAGTTGTGAGGACCAACCAAAATGTCCTCTCTTCCCAAAAATGTCCTCACTTTGCTAGTAGAATAAGTATTATAGTCATCCATCCATGGCAAGTAGAACACACACACACACACACACACACACACACAGAGGAACACACATGTCAGCACTTATGTAATTAAAGTGATTTTAATTTGCATTTTAATTAAGCAGAGCATACTGGTGACACACGGCCCACATACTGGTGGGGTATTTAATGGCGTGGAGACAATCAGAGCGATGACTGTTAATTACAGAAGCAGCCTGACAGCCGTCTGGATGATCAGAGTGACTGACACAGTCCCGATCCGCCGGCTGGACCACATTCAGTTCATGTTTTTATTTGCACGGGATAAAAAGAGTAAAGAAAAGAAAAAGAATCCACAGGTTAAAGTTCTGCTTTATTTATAGAAGCTCTGTCTACAAGATTCATAAGCAGCCAAGAGGAATTTGTCTTTCTACCGAGTTTAACAAACCGTTTCCTCAAGTTTCTTCTCAGGTAACAGCAGCTAGTTTAGCGGCGAAGAAAAGCCCCTCAGATTTGCTGAGAGCTGCACTTTTTACGGCTGAACCGACACAGATCCAGGAGATGTGAAGGTTCTGACGCCGGGGCTGCTTGGCCCAACGTGACAAACAGGAGATTTTGTCAGTTCTATGACACATTTGTGAATTCCTGCAGGAGAATTTTATAGTAAATAAAGGGCTGGTTTGTTTGGCAGTGCACGGTCGTGTCCTCTCCTGTTTGGTCTGTGCTGTCCTGGGCCAGACTCACAGCAAACTCTAAATTTCCCACATTCAGCTGTGAAAATATAAGTGCCAGCAGTCAGTCCTGCTGCTCTGGAGCTCACATCCGCACCGTCTGGAGGTGAAATTCAACCTAAATCCAGTTCTGAGACTTCGGTTTCCCTGGCGTTCATTTTCTTTCCTCATCTTCTCTTCCTGAAAACATCCATCTTTTGTGGAATAACTGCGAAGCTGCTGCCATGAAGCCGCTTTGTGCAGGAACACAGAGGAAAACCGGATCGACTGACACACACACGCACGCAGATGTGAATAAGAGTGTTCGAAATAGTGTCTTGTGCTGATGGAGCTCCGAGGCCCTTTAATATCCTCTTCTCTTCAGACGCTTGAGTCATCTGCACACCAATGCGCAGCAGAGCGGCACTTTCAACAAGCTCTGCGCTTAAATATGCATGAATGCTGCTGGTGTCCCACTTGGAGAGTGGGAACGCAGCGGAGGGTGGGACGGAGTGACACACCAGAAGGTCTCAAACGTCTACCGGCGTATGCTGGGACGCAGGGGGGATGAAAGGAAATGACAGTCTGGGAGAAAAAGCTCCAAATAGGCAGATTCAACATCTACTAGCATGTAAACACTAGCAACACTGGCAGCGGTGGGATTCAAACCCACGCCCCCGAAGAGACTGGAGCCTTAATACAGCGCCTTGGACCGCTTGGCCACGCTACCACGAGGAGCGGGTGTGTAACAGGAGGGTGTGTGGGGCGGGGAGGCCTGCAGCAGCGACCAGGTGAAGGTGTGACTGAGAACAGCAACCGTTCAGGACGGAGAGTTGAATTCTGGGACAGAAGAGGATCAAAGAATTATTCATTAAAGCCGGTGAAGCTCTCAAACTCATCAAACACCAACCGCGGCGAAGAGAAAGGGAACAAGAAAGAATATCAATGTTTCATTTCCTTCGATGCGATTAAAGATTTCACGCACTGCTGCCCTTCGGATGACTCCGCCGTTCGCTAACAAACCCGCAGAAATATTTAGACTCTGATCAAAACGGAGCCTTTTTTGTTCCAATGAAAATGAAACGATCACTGCTGCTAAATGGGACTTGAGGGATAAAGATGACGATGAACGGGTCGAGTCCACTAAATCACCACATGAGCTAATCCTGACATGAACTATTTCCTCTGCTTGACACAAAGCTTGACCCTTGACCTGAACTGCTTAGATGTTTCTCCTCAGAAGAGAAGTTGCTCTTCAGGCCATCAGAGACACACAGCGAGGCTTCTTCTTCTTCTCTCCTCTCCTGGTTATACCTCTCTTCACTCCCTCTCCACAGCTCTGCTCCGGTCGTTGGTAGTTGCTCTTGAGGAGCAACTTCGTTGAGGACTTTAGGTTAGTATTTTATTCCCATTGGTCTCCATTGCATGGTGCTTTGGGACACCTCAACTGGCCACATTATTAAGGACAATATCTTCCAAATTCAATTCACTTTAGAGTAAACGGAATTGGCGCCGCTGCTGTGGCAGTATGGGAGCATCTCCGAGCTCCTAATATTTACCTGGTCGCCTCAGCGTCCTGATTGGCTGATCGGCTGATAAGATGGGATGTGTGTGTGTCTGCCGGTCGACCCTGTCTTGGCCTACGCTTCGGTTCAAACACGATATTTCTTTCTCCTTAGTTTCCAAGGTAACACCCGAGGCTAAAGACAAAACATCCCACTTTCTGTCCACGCTGCAGACGGAGAAGGAGAAATGAGCAGCGGGGTCACTGCAGGTTACCGGAGTTTAGCTACAGCGAGTGTGTTTAGCACGTGTGTGGCTGTTTATTTAGCGTGCAGGCCAGCAGAGTTTGTTCTGTCCCAGTTCGGAAAAATATGTTTTTTTTCCCTGATGGTGCACCAGTAGGTCAGTGAGTAATGTGCTCATTGTTCACAGTAGGGGCACACACAAGCTGGAAAAGGTGAACATGGTGACACACCCACACACACACACACATGCTGATAATTATGTCTGTTTCATCGATATCAAATGAGTTTTGTCTGGTTTACATGGCTGAGTCACGGTTTTCTGTTGATAAAAGTAAGAAAATCAAGGCAGAAATGATAAAGCTCGTCTGTGTTTGGAGGCTGCCTTCCTTGTAAACCTGGTTTCATTCCAAAATCTCAGATTGATGGTGATCTTAAGCTCCTGAAGCCCTGGCCAGATGCAGCCAGTTTGATTTGCTTTAATACCTTAAAATGCTGCAGTCACTGCAAATGTCAGCAAAGATTCTGTTCCACTTCAGTTTATGAGTGTCTGTGTAAAACCTGACTAAAAACCTTGTTTTCTTGATAAAGTTTGTCCTGAAGAAATGCTCTCAGCTGTGCTGCTAGAGGCTTGGACTGCTGAGTGAACCTATACTGCACCTGCATCTCCCTCTTTCTCCCCGTCCCTTATAAAATGATCTATAGATTCACGTATAAATGCGTATGTTACTGCCGTAGCCTGCCTTCTTTTCGAAATGATTGCGGATGTATCCAGATCTGAAGGTTGGTTGGCCCAGAGCTCCATGAGGACATCTGAAGATCCAGGGACGCCTCTCCTATTATCAGTAACACCTTTTTCATGGACAGAATATACAGTAAACTCCTATATCTGTCAATATAATGAACAAAGATCTACTGTTGCTGTTGGTGTCTGTCTGTCTGTCTGTTTGTCTGTCTGTTTGTCTGTCGGGGGGGGGGGATCCCTCATCTTTGGCTCTCCTTCAGGTTTTTCCTGACCCAGCTCAAAGTTCAAAGGACAGAAGGAGTCACAACTGGGCGGATCACAAAGCCCTCCGAACACAACACTGTCCAAAATTTGATCCATTTTGACTTGATGAACCAAAAATAAAAATAACCTGCTTTGAAATTTCTATTGTCTGATATGAGATAAGCAACGAGCCCGGCTGACACAGGAAGGTTCTGTGAGTACCTAATAAATGAGCAAGAGAACCAGCAAATCAAACATTTGATTACATGACAACAATATCACAATTACAAAAGTCAAAAAATGCATTTCTTGCTGTAGCTACAAGAGCTCATTACAGGAGGAAAATGTGCCGTTCCACCGCCGTTTATTGGTCACACTGACTAGTGATGATTGTTTTACCACCCTCCAAAAATCCATCAAAACGCTGCTACAGGCCGCCGGGTCGCCAAACTGCCAAAAAGAAGGAATAAGCAGGTGCGGAAATGTCAGTTTCCTATGAATTCCAAATGAGAACATGGCTCATAAGAGCAGTCCTTGCTCGTATCTGGCCTTATAGACTTTTATGAAATTCATAATGCTGGCAGCATATCACAGGACGGGCAGAATCAATGGAAATTCAATCTCTGTCAGATACGTATGAAATTATGAGCGGGGGAAATCAGATAAGCTTTGTGTACCCAGGAGGATGCGGAGGAAGGTCTGTCACCAGACAGATCTGCAGTAAATCCCAGCTTGAGAACATCTTTGCCACAGTTCCAGGCAAAAATTCGAGCTGGAAAGTTCTGGAAAAACACCATCTGGGAATTATTTATAATAAGAGATTTTCCTCTCCGACATTGCACCTTTCAGAATGTCCAGCGCGCCCAGAGATTTCAGGCAGCTCTGCGTATTTATCGCTGCCCTCAGCGCAGTGATTTAGACGCCTGCGCTGCAGTGGTGACGTCCTTCACCACAAAGCTGAGGCTAAATCATGGTGTGAGGCTCTGGATGACTCTGTGACTGGCTGCAGTGTTCTTGTGCGGGCCCCAAAGGTCTGGAAGACTCCGTCAGCAGAGAAGGGCGGCTACGTCAACATGTGGTTACACACCTGTAATAACACGATGTCCACTTTTTATGCAGTGCTGAACACCTGGGAGCCGCCGTTTGGCAGCGTCAGCCTTTATTTGCTTGCACAGCCTCATTTGTCTCTCTGTGCGTGTTTTAGCTAGGAGCTAACAGACACGTTCAGTCATTTAGCAACTGTGGTGGCGCTTTAAAGTGTTGGACACAAGGTTTCTTTCCACGTTTTTGTATTTTTATCACACAGACAGACCTGAACACCTGAAAGCCAAAAAACTGAAAGACACTCGACATTCAGGACCAGGATCATGGTTAAAGCTGATGTTGCGTTAGCTTCATGCAGCACTGAATCAATCTCTCCTGTCACGCTAACAACAAACACAAGAAAAGCTGTGAAGTAATACCAGAAATTATTAAATACCAGTTAATAGAGGGATAAAGGGATTGAATCTCAAACATCTGGTTATATCTGTTGTCTGTTTGCTCATTAACATAGTTAAATATCTCTTCATCTGAGAGTCCATCTAGATGCAGAATATATATGAATAACTGGAGAGGTGGAACCAGATATGTCAGTCTCAATGGGGTGAGCCGATCATAAAATGCGCTGTAATTTTCAACTGGCCAGAAGAGTTTAGTGGAGCGTTACACACGGGCCTTTCACACAGAAAACAGGAGCTTTTCCAACGGCCCCGGGGGGGAAGTTTTAGTCTACAACTGATAGGACAAATAAGTCATAAAGATCATAAAATAAAATGGGAAAATGGAGCAAAGTGGAAATTAAGAACCTGCCCTCAGTCTTTATGGTGGTGAAGCTGAGTCACTCTGTGGTGCGAGGATGAGATTCCACACAGCTAATGCAACAACAGGTCAGCAGGAAGCAAAAATGTGTCCAGACACAAACCTTTCAAATATTACCACGACTGGAACAAAGAACAAACCGGCTTCGTTCAGGCTTCATAATGAATCCATACTCTTATACTCTTATTTTAGTGCAAGACTGGATAAGTATGTAAAACACCGTCATCTCTGCAGCAGTTTGTGTGGTTCGGAACACACAATCTGTGAAGGTTCTGCAGAAATATTTCTGCTGAACCTTCATCATGTTGCCAAGCAGGTTACCCACATGTGAACAAAAGCCTAATTGTACATCTGCTAACAGAGTTGTGTTGGCACTGTGGCTTTTTCTGCTAAATCCTGTTAAACGATAAAGTAGACGACAGCTAGCTGCGGTCCTTCTCCACGGCGCCATTGTTTTTATCGGTTCCATTCCTGATCCCGGATGAATCCATCAGTTTTCTGTGACGACGTCAGTGTGCGACACAGGAGACCAGCCTCACACACCTGTTAATGGCAACAACCAGCTGCCGACAACAACACATTTAACTGGTTCTCCAAGTCCAGATGTTGCCTTCTAGAAGAGCTCTCACACATATTATTCATGCAGCAGGTGCAGTATCATCAGTAGGAATACTCCAGGTCTCTAGTGTCAATAACAACTTCTTTTTTCCGGCCTGAAACACGTTGGAACTCCCTTAAGTTTAAGAATTCAGCCGCTGCCCCACAGTCATGTTCAGCAATGTCCTCTTATTATTTTAACCGAGCGCCTGTCCCGACTTTGTCTGGAGGAAAACAAAGATCATCTCTTCACACATGTCCTGCAGCTCCTCTGGGACGATACTGAGGCCGTCCTGGACCAGATAAGAAACATATTCCCTCCAGTATGTGCTGCCTCCAGGTCTACTTCACAGAGATGTCTGGTGGTTCTGCCTCCTGACCAGGAGCCCAGGTGTGTGTGTGTGTGTGTGTGTGTGTGTGTGTGTGTGTGTGTGTGTGGGTGGGTGGTTACATTGTAAGTATCTTGTTATCTACCTCTTCCAAAATTCAATGGTAATGCTAATTAAATGCTAATTTCTTACTTAATTCTTCTCCTGCAAAGTTATATACATTTAATAAACCTTGTCCAAATGGGATAAAGGTGGGATAAAGCCCAGAACCTTCATGCTCTAGGGTGATTCTGCAGTGATTTAGATGATTTATAACTGTTAGCCAATTTTAGCTGTTTCCCCACATATCTCCAAGCAGATCAAGCAGAACAAGTTGAGTTTGATTTCAAATGAGCCAAACCAGTCGCTCTTCTGTTTCCTCAGCATCATCAGAACATAAAAGGATGCACCATCATCCCCATGAGGCAGAACACTTTTATGAAAAGGGAAATGAATACGTTGCTATCGTGGTATCACCACCGCTGCTGCTTCTTCACCTATGGACTCCGTCTTCTACTTGTTGGTTGATATTTGAAGCTGGTGGGAAAAAATAAATAAATCTGTAATCGATTTATGGTGATTCAACAGAGCTGGAATGTAATTATAAAAGCATTATGAGGTGCTGAGAACAGCATGAACAAGACGTTCCAGGGCGAGCAGCCCACACCCTCTGTGCCACTGCATTACTTTACATATCTGCAACCCAAGCAAGCGAAGCTCCCACCTCCACGCCGGCTCCTCGCTGTGGCGGAGACCGGCACCACTCCGAGCACGGTCCATCTGTTGTTTTTGTTTGTCGGAGGCGTGAATGGATGGGTGGGCTGGTGCTGGCCGAGGTGAGGAAGGAGAGGATGACGGGAGACTTTAACCTTAAATTAGTGTCCATCTGTTGTGACAGTAAGTTGATCGTTAGCCACTTTACATGGTCGAACGGTTTCGTTTGAACATTGGCGACACAGTCAGGCCGTTAGTCAGTCTGGGCGCTTTTGTGACTTCAGAAGGGCGTCAGAAGGGCGAATATGGTCCCAAAGTCTAATTTTTAGTTAGAATCAGAACGTTCCACAACAGGAAGGTTAAAACTAACAGAAATCCATTTTTAGATTTGCGAAGACAATAAAGATAAAGAACCTGCGTAGACTCTTTGAAGTGACAGAGCACTTTAAAACCTCTTACTGTTCTCGTTGTAACGGTCATTCTAAGGTCGTTCTAAAAAACAGCACAAAGGCAAACGAGCCGGTTCGTTCACCACTGACTTCTCAGCCCTCACGTCTCACGCAGCCGCCGCTGATCCAATTCTAAGTTCAACCAATGCTCAGTAATTTCCCGTAAGTGACTTGTGTGGACTCGGGACAACTAGGCGTCCCACAATGCATCTCACCTCGGCCGTTGGCAGCAGCGATGGACTTGAAATACCAGTTTGAACCCCACAAAGTTCTAATTCTGGTGACTAAAAGTGATCAAATGTTTGACTCATGTTTGAAATGAAACACACTCTCATGTTGTCTTAGGACGTTTCTCCCTTTACAACCCAAAAAAACCTCATTTCAGGTTGGTTGTTGGAGAAAATGACTTAATGTGCTGGTGAGGCGTTAATAGAGAAGCGAGGCAGCTTAATCAGTAGCACAATGACGAGTCCCCCGGGGCGGGACGGTTTGTTTTTCATTGTTGGCTATTGCTATAAAACAATGCGTGTGTGTGTGTGTGTGTGTGTGTGTGTGTGTGTTTGTGTGTGTTTGTGTGTGAGAAAGAGAGAGAGGGAGAGAGAGTGCCAATGTTGGAATGGATAGAGCATAAAATAGAGAATATTCTACATTTCATGAGTATTTTCTATGCTGCCTTTGAAAGCCCAGCTGGACATGATGCCTGAGACTTCATATTATTGCACATATATTATTTTACACCTGAGCTAAAGTTATTCTTGCTCACGACTCACATTTTCTGTTTCAATGACAGTAGAATGAAAAAAGGGGTTTCAAACATTCGCTCGTGCCATCTGAAATATTTAGCAGAAGTAATATAGTAATATTTAGAACTAAATAAGTGTCATTATGTTCGATAGTGCTTGATTTCATGGGATTACATCATTTTTGAACTAAGAAATAACACAAATTTGTGTGAGAAATCATCATTAGGCTAATTTCATGTGTTCGGCCTCGCGTGACTAATAAAGCTTAAATCCAGCCAACGCGCCTCCATCTGCCACCAACAGCAAACATGACACCACAGTTCTTTTCATCTTCAGAATCGACCATCACTCACTGCTGATTATAGACACTTTCAGGAAAATGCCTCCACGGATGAGACAGCGAGTCAGTGGGAGGAAATATGAAAGTAATGAAAGATTTAGAGAGCGGCAGGGTGGAGGGGAGACTCTGAGATTTAAAACATGTCTGCCTGCCTTCGAGGAAGAGACATCTCAGGCGCCTCCCGTCTTATCTGCATTAAGATTAATTGGAGGAGAATCGTTGCTACAGGACCAGATCCAGGCTGCCCCTGTGCCAAAGACATCCTCCAACCATTTCAGACCTGGTCTCTGACTGACCTTCCCTCAACGTCACCGGCGCTGGACCCTCCTGGCTCAAATCCTACCTCACCAACAGACAGCAGTTCATCAGTATCAACGACTGCACCTCCTCCACTGCTCCTCTGTCGCGAGGCGTACCCCAAGGCTCGGTGCTTGGTCCCCTCCTCTATGTCATTTACAGTCTCCCACTTGGAAACACACGGGTCTCTGGTTGCACTCTTACGCTGACATCAAAGTCTACGTCAAGCTCTGTACGCAGACTCAAACTCAGCTACTAGTCCAGCACCAAGGTGGAACAACATCAGCGACTCTAGAGGTCAGGAGGTCGTTTAAATGGTCAGATCTCTGTCATGTACTTCACCCAGCGTCCAAGACATTAGCCTCGTCTCTTCAGTCACATTAAAAGTTAATTCAGGTCAAGTCACACGTGTTATCTATAAACCATCAGCTGATGCCCTCCCCAGACTGTCATCGTCAAAGGTAAGTGGTCTCAATGAGAAGCTCTAAAGTGAGCCGTGGAGGAGGAAGAAGTTTTGCCTCAGTGAGTCAACACAGGTTCTTCTGACTTATAGTCTTATATTTCTCTTTCAATCTAGAAAAGATAGTGGTGTTTGACATGTAGTCTGTTTTTCCAGGCTTTTTCCAGGAAGAAAGCTTCGGAGGGAAAGGCAACAAAATAGGCCCAAAAAATGACTTCTGTTTATTTGCATAAGTGTTCTCTTTTACAGCAGGGCTGTGAAGGGCTTCTTCTCAGGCTTTACCTTCACAGCCGAGCCTGCATTCAGCCTGACCTCAGCAGCTCGACTCTCTAAACCTTGTTTGGGTGGGAAATGTCGCCGTGGTTTCCAGCGGCAGACCTGTTTGTGTTCAGCTCCCACAAGAAAGGCGATAATGTGTTCCTGTGAAGCCAGATCCTGCCCTGACCGTCGTGTAGGAAACACGCCTCCTGGGTTAACACGTGATCTTTGGCTCTTGTTTTCTTCAGGACCTCCATCGGTGAAATTCTTGGGTTTTTTGATTCATTCACTAAAAACCACCAAATGTTTGATCAGAGTAGTGTCAGACCCCCGGCCAGACCATCAACAGTGGCAGTTTAGTGATACACACAAGGTGGAACAATGACAAATAGCACCGCTGAGATTTGTGAAGCAGTTGCTAATATTTGTCTGGATTTGCTGCTCTCCTCCAGGTTCTTGGATTAGGTCAACCATCCCTTGAATACAGATGCGCCAGTGTTTGAGCAGGATGATGTCACCACATGGCAGGGATTAGGCCTGGTTTCGCTGGCGGGTTTGGCTGCTTTCAACCTTTTCTCTGCTCTCGTGGGAATTGTTTTACCCTTAATTGAAAGATTTAACGCAGGCGACCTGAAGGATTTGGCAGGAAACGCCGCCGGGGGAAGAAACCACAACACAAGCTCGATGTCTGAGTGGTTCAGTTAACGTATAGAAAAGAATCTGAGTCAGAAGCCTCCTCACAAAGCCATCCTGGTAGTGAACGACGGTAATAAGACGACAAACGACCGTTTCGTCTGCTGTCTCAAAAATCCAATCCCAGCCTCTGCTGGCCAAAACAGTCTGAATGACACATAAGCCCCATCTGTGTAGGTTATTCAGGCTCGGAGATTAAAGTTATCATGTTAGATCCCACAAATGCTTTCATGTCTGCTCGGTGAAGCCCTTCATCTGCGCTCCCTCACTTTATTCTGTTAGATTAGAGCTTAAAGCTGATGTGCGGAGAACGAGGATTCGGAAGCCTTCCCTAACTGTTTAAGTGCTTCTTCACATGAAAGTTGAATTTTGGTGAGATGAGAAGGTGAATTAACTGGTATTTAACCCTGTTTTAATAACAAACCTTTGCTTCTTCTTTGTGCTTCAGTCAGACATGAGGAGAATCTGTTGGCTGTTATTTGATTCATATCAGAGTTTGAGATTCTCCTAAACAAGACCAAAAAATAGCAGTTATTCCCCATTGTCTTTTCTTTCATGTGGTTTACAGGAACTATTTAAATTGAGTTGGAAAACCCGAAAGATTTATTCATTTATTGATGCAAATCGGATGCTGCTATATTAATAGAAAGAGTACATTAATACATATCTGATCTCCATTCACCACCATCTTTTGATTTAATCTAGCAAACAAACAGTACATCCTGGCTCAATTAAAAAAGCCAAACATTGTCATTGTCATTGTCATCTCTGACAGCTGTGCGAAGACAGAACAGATGTGCCCCCCCACACACACAGACGCGCACACACAGACGCATCATGTCACTCATAATCCTCTGTCACAAAAGTCGTTGCATCAGCACATAGTTAATAAAGGATTTAGATCATTACATCAGACCTTTTCTTGACGACATTTCACAGCTGTGTTTCTTCAACACTAAAATATTCATCATGTCCACAAACACTGTTGTACCCGAGCCTGCCAACAGAGGCCGCTGTAGCAAACATCTTCTCACATTCGCCATGATGAGCTCGTAGGAGAGTATATAATAAACTTCTACAAACTGGACATGTCTCCTGTTGTCAGGCAGGAAACTCACTGATCTCAAGTACAGTGAGATAAAATATCTTTTTTAGACTTTCTTCTCCGGTTGTCTCGCTAATTTCTTGACAGATGTGCAGTCTGATCCAGAGGTTTTTCCTGAAGTTCCCAGAATATAAAACCCAGCAGGGGTTAAGCCGTATATACCTTATAAAGTCGTCATCAGCCTGAACCCTCTAAACAAATCAGCTTTTCCTTCATTAAAAAGGTCATTCTGAATTATGTACACAAACGAACAAATATAGAAATTCTTGTTCAAGCGACAAATTTTTGACGACGTTGACTCGCTTTTGTTGGTCTTACACTTTGCTTCTGTTAGTAATGGTGAATTAATGTTGATTGCGTCAGGAAATTGTTTCATTCGAGGATTATTGGATGTTCAAACCTACCAGAATCCTTCTCCCTTTGCTGCAGCTGTGCGGTATTTTATTCATCAGGTCCGAACCTTCTACTCTGATTTAAGCTTTATACTCAGGGTCAGAGCAGCGTCGCTGCATTTGCAGAGGAAAACAGGCTGTGGCATCATGAGGCAGAGCACAATCAACAGCCAACATTAATAGGAGTGCAGATGTCTGCTGTGATCTAGTGACTGGAACTCTGCACCACAGTGACACGCTGGAGCCAGTGTTGATGAACCTGAAGCCCTCATGCAAGATCTGCTGCTGCTGCTGTTGTAATGAAATGTTGTACAGCGCTGGGAGGGAATGTTTGCTGGCACTTTCTATAATAATCTGTTTTGCTCTCCCCGTCTTTGCTGTAGCTTTCACCGTGCTAAGGAAAACAATAATGAACACGTGGCTATAAACAGTCATTTGTGCCGGCGCAGCTGCTTCATGGAGCAGCTTCCTCCACAAGATGGATGCAAGGGAAAACAGGCTGAGAGCGGCTCCGTCTCGTTTCCCTCCTGAATACGACTAATGTCCCACAAGCAAGCAGGTGTGTGAGGGACAACAGGGTGGACAGGTGATGTTTCATGGGTCAGAAATGGCTTCTGAAGAATCGACCCCGTCCTCAGACCTGTTTCCATTCTGGCTTCTTTTCAAACCTCAGGGACTCTGTTCAGCCTGTCAACAGCAGCAGAAATAAGTATTTTATCACAAGTTCCAAGAAAAACCCCATAAAAAAAAATAAAAAAAAATACCAACACTGATAATGAAACCATATAAATGAGTTTACATCCATGCAAATTGCTATTATAATAGACATCCTAAATGCTTGATGTGATGTTTCCATTTACTTGAACCACCTTGAGCATCTTGTTCTTTCTCATTTTCCACATTTCATGCAGCATCAACATCAGAGCAACGTAGCAACAGCCTCAGCTTTGATGAATGTGTGAGAATTTAATCATGTCACAGCATGCAGGAAACTAAAGGATGATTTTCCCCCTAAATGTTACAGTTTCTGTCATTAAGAGGATTCACTTTAATAAAGCACAGTGTGAGTAATCCCGGTCTAATCCCACCCACAGCTCTTCCCTTTCCCGTCATTCTTTTGTTTTAAGTTTGGGAAGATAATGAAGGTCATCTCTCAAATGCTCATGTAAAATCCATGTGGGTGGATTCGGCTCACAGCTCAGGTGACATATCACTTCTTTTACCTACTGTAACACCTTTAGCATCCTCCGTCTTCTTAGCATAACGAATGAGGTGGACCATGAGGTCTGACATTAATGTGTTGTGATTGTGGAACCGCCACCCTGAGCCACCAGAGGCACACGGGATTAACCATAATGATACTGCGCAGTTGTAAATTCTTAGGATAAAGACAAAGAAGCAACAGGGAAAAACCCAGAGGCCACAATAGACACATTCTTGGAATATCAGGGGTTGAAAGGAGGCTTTTAGGTTGAATGCACATGTTTCCAATTAGCTCTCAAATAGGCAAGAGGAAACACTTGATTTGGGAATATTACGAAAGAATGACTTTAATTAGCTGAGATGCTAAGGCCACCCGACATGAGCTGCACTTTCCTTTCTGAAAGGCCAGCAAAGGCTGGAGAGAAGACTTGTCTGGAGCTGGTGAGAAAATGGCGAGGACATGGTGAGAAGATGGTGAGGATATGGTGAGAAGATGGCGAGGAGATGGTGAGAAGATGGCGAGGAGGGGCATTTGTTTTCTATCGCTCACATGATAAAATCACATCTGCTGAAGCTGAAAGAGGAGCGATAAAAGTGAAACAGATAGAACAAAAGGGCAGTTCCTGTTTGCCGCTCTTTACGCTGCGATGCCATTGTCACTTCCAACGGACGCGGCTGCATTGTGACTGACTCCAAACATCAATAGACCCATTTGAAAGGCAAATACAGCCGAACTGAATGCCAATGTATGGCTCCACGCAGGCCGTGTTTCGCTAAATGTGCGGAGACTGTGACTCAATGGTTCAGATTAGTTCTGATGATGCCATTGTGTGGAGGATGTGAGCTAACCGAGCTCAGCATTTCAGACATTTCACCACCGGGTTTGTTTCCCAGCCCGGATCAAACAGTTTTTGATGCCTTTGTGGTGGTTCTCTGAAATATTATCTGGATATATGATGTAGTTGGAGAAGATAAAGAGGTGATGAGATGTGTTTGACGCGTATGGTTGCAAGTTAATAATGATTTGACCAGGTACCAACTCATGTTAGTTTACATAGGGAAACAATCAGTACTGCATAAACAGGTAGAGATAAAAAAAATAACACCTATTAATTTCCCTAATTTCTTCATCCTGCAGGCAAAGGGGTAATCATCATCATCATCTTCTTCTTCTTCTTCTTCCTCTCCTTTCGGTTAAAATCTGCTGTCAAAGTTTCAAACACGTTACCAAAAGACATCTACATGCAGGGACATAAGCGGGTAATAACCCATCAGAGTTGACTGAGGAACCGTGTAGTAATGAACCTGCCATCTCAGTCAGCCAGTGAGGGAAGATCCTGGTGGGTCTGTGGCAGCTCCTGTTAACTGATTGACACAGCAGTGAGTGGGACTCCTGGACAGCCTGCTGAGACGTCACACTCATCAGCAAAAGGAGCATTATTGCATAGTTAAGTGAGGATGGAACACCGCTTTGGGTTCTTCTCCTTCTCCTTCCTTCCAGTTGTGTGATTGGTGGAACTATTTTAATCTTGTCTGGTCATCTGCTGATCAAGGTGACGTCTTCATGATAACAAGCCTTTAATAAATACATTTTAGAAGTGAAAAGTGGTTTAACATTCTCAAGTTAGAACACAATCTTCTACCATATGTCCTCGTGTTGGAGCAGTGTGGTTCCATTGAGTGTACTATCGTCTTAAAGCCCTAATTTTCCACAACAGAGTAGAGGCGCCCGTCCAAGCTTCCAGAGCATCATCACAGACCCTGTTATCTTCTGTGCAGACACAGAGCTTCACTGTAATTTGCCCTCAAAGAATTTTGATTTAGCTGCAGTTGTTTATGAGCCGCAGGTTTCGCTTGAACCGCAGGTCGGATCAGAACTTAGAGGTTCTGCGTTCCACTTTGTTATGGAGATGAGATCAACCGTTACTGAAGAAACCTCCCAATGAAGAAAGCACTTGCATCAAAAATGAAAAACTTAAAAGGAACTGTTCCAAATCAGTTTCAACCGAAACATTTGAACAAGTTATAGGTCAAGTTCTTAGGTCAAGTTATATTTTAGCATCGACTTCTTATTTGATAGCAGCTTCACAGTTCTTGCATCCATTGAACTTTTGAGTTTTAAGAGAGTTTCTGCTCGAATTTCTTCGCAGGATGTCAGAATAGCCTCCCAGAGCGGCTGGTGGATGAGAACTGCCTCCCACCCTCAGAGATCTTTTGCTTGTGGATGCTCCAAAGGTTCTCAATAGGGTTGAGGTCAGGGGAGGCTGGCTTCCACCCCATGACTTTCTCTCCTTTTGTTCCCATAGCAGCCAGAGATGCAGAGGAGGTCTTGCATTACGCCTTGCAGCATGGGACAGTGCATCATCGTGCATGGAGGTGAGTTTGTTACAGCTCAGTGGTCAGTCAGATTCTCTGCATGCTTTTCAAAGGTCTACACGTGACTCCGCCACCTCCTTGCTGACATCACAGTCTTGTTGGGACATGGTGGCCGTGCACCACCCATCCACTCCTCCACCCATCTGCAGCCGGTTCTGCTGGTGAACCTTGATGAGGGGTGGCTGAATAGCAGGTTTATGCAGAACTGCAGCCCTCTGAAGGAGCACCAGCAGCTCCTGATGCCCGTTTAGCAGCACGTCTCTTATCTCTCTTTAAGTTAAAAAAGGCAACCCTCCAAAAAAGCTCAAGTTCAATGGATGCACGAACTGTGCAGCTGCTTTTGAATAAAGGATTTCTGATTGAAAATATCTCAGTAAATGTGACCTGCAAATTTCACAAATACCCATTTTAGTTTTTAAAATGAATGTTTTGAAATGTTTTTTTTAATAACACTTCAATTACAGTCTAATGTTTGAAGAATTGTAATGTAAATATGCCAACAGTCACTTTCATTAATTATTTAGGAAAATCAGAGAAAGATGTCATTTGCCTAATAATTTGGAAGGCAGTGTCTGAGCAGAGTTTGGACAGATTAGACCTCCACTTTCTGTTGCATATCTTCTCACCAGAAAACAATTTGGTCCAAATATTGACTTTTCCTATGACTTAAAGTCTCTAAATTGTCTTGTCTCTCACCAGGTTGTTCAAGAAAGAATATCAAGGTTCTCCTTCAAACCAAAACAAACCAGTTTGAGTGTGTTAAATCTGTTTGGATTGGAAGGAATATTGAATTACGTATTGATCACTCGCTGCAGCTTGTCTGGAAGAGTGGCTGCTTCACTTGAACAAAGGTAGTTGGTTCAGTTCCAGACTGTTAAAGTGTCTTCGAGAAAGGTACTAAAGGAAAATTTCAAACTTTATTTGCAGACTCTTTTTTCATGATATATGAAGGGAAATGGATGCATTTCTGCATCATACAAAACAGCACCTAATCTCACAACAAGGAATTATGAAGGTATGGAGCCTCCCTGTGACACTGACAGAGCTGCCAAGAGAGGGGTTGCTGGGGGCAACCATTTAGTTCTATTTACAGGAACTAAAGCATTCCTCCTTATCTGCTTTTTAAAAAATAACACGCAAACAGGTCAAAGGTTCCTGTTCCTCTTTTGTGAGTGTGCACGAGGTCCTAATGAGTGTGCACGAGGACCTTGTCAGTGTCCAGTAGGGACAGGCTGTTCTGTCCTTGAAGAAACTCCTCAACATTTAGAGTAAAGTCTGAAAACATTTACGGATTGTGAACATGAAAAACGGAATCAAACCAGAATCGAGTTGTTGTTGTTGTCAATTCACTCTGTTAAAGTTCACGCTCAGATAAGCAGTTTCCCGGCTCCAGCTCCACGGGATCACAGTGGGCTCATTCTCCTCTCATTCCCAGCGAGTGCACGCCACATTCCTGAAGCAGGACGCAGAACGCAAAGATTAGAGGAGTTGCGCAAGAATCTGACTGATGTAAACGTATATACCGAGTGTTTGTTTCCCAACAGTGGAAAGCAAGAAGGCTAATAAATATTTAGAAGCTCGAGCTCAAATTCCATCAGGAGAGAGTGGGATCCAACAACATACAGCAAAGGTCCAAATCCTGTCCATACATAAGTGTGCACTTTGTCCTACATATTTGAATATTTCTCAGCAGAAGTGTCTCGGAGAGGCTGAACTGCTTCCAGATGTGGAATGCCAGAGATAATCTGTCTTTTCAGATCTGATCTCGATGAAAAAAGGCTTGACGGGCCAGATGCAGCTCCCAGTGGTGTACCTACAGTACAGTCTGCGTGGTCAGAGGGGGGAAATGAACACACATACAAGTACATAAACACCAACGTGATCTATTTAAAAACATTTGCAAATATGGTCAATCTTAGCGGCAAAGACAGCAGGATACTTCAATTAAGGTTTAACCGAGAAAACCACGTTGCAGAAAAAAGCCAAAGCAGAGCGCAGAGACGCTGTGGCGGCCAGAGGAAGTGGTTCTTTCTATATGTAGAAGTGCAGAATGTCCCTCCTCAGTTGCTATTTTCCTGAGAAATCCACACGTGACGCTTCTGCATCCACAAATCCTGTAGAAACGTAGCTCTAATCAAACAATCCCTCGTGAATCCAGCAAATAGAATCGGTTAATAGGAAATTAAAGCCCAAAAAAGCTCAGACGTCGCGTACGGCAAGTCAAAACGCCGAGAGAGGGTTTTCATTTTCCACTTATGGTGATTATCATCGTTCTGTCCCAGTTGGGAGATTTCGAAAGGGTTTTTTAATGACGGTTGGCAGATGTTCGATGAGACGGAGCAGACGGCACAGGAAGCTCGGACAACGCCGTGGTGCGCGTCAGCCGCCCGTCTCTGCCGGTCGCCTGTGTACGAAAACACAGAGGCGGAATTTGGGGATGTTTTTCGGTCTGCTTCAGTGTCCAGCGTGGCTGCAGCTGGGCTTCAGCACCTGCAGCTGGCGGATGTCCCACCACCAGCATAAACAGCTCTTCCTGCAAGATGGCTGCCAGGAATCCCAGCAACCAAAAATATACCTTCGAGGCAGTCAGAAAACTTTTCCAGGCAGGGGTGAGGTGTCGAGCTCAATCCGCATCACGTAGCAGGAGCGAAATTGAGCAGATCAAGAATGAGAAAAGGCTTGCTGACAAATGCAAATGAGAGCAGATTTCATCTCATTACAGCACATGTAGGTCTGTTTTGGCAGCAGAGGCAAGAGTTCGTCAAAGGGACTATTTAGGTTGGCCCCAGAGCAGTTGGTACAATGGTTGGCAGCAGCTCAGCACATTTAGGAGCGAGACTCGCATCCATCACGGCGGATGGCAGCCGTCCACGGCAAAGTTGGGCTGGAAACTGTAAAAAGTTGCCCAGGCGAACCTCAAAATGCATCTACATCCTTTTGCCATTGGAGTGCGAGGCTGCACAGGAAGTCGGAGCGTGTTATTAAAGGATTCTCTTGTGGCTGGGAGGAGGCGACCGTCAATAAGACACCAGAGTGCAGTCGTAAAGCACCGCTGAAAACAGCCCGACGGGGCTCGAGGGGAAGAGATTGTTCTGATTGGTGGAGACAGCTTCGGCGTTCCTCCAGTAGCTTCTGATGGAGTCCGACTCTGGTTCTCTCCTGAGCTCGTGTGTCTTCTGTGTCCACCACGTGGGTCACTGTCTGCTGATCTGTTTTTCCTGAGTCACCTTTCTTGTTATTTTGACCGATAGCTCTTCACTGTGTCCACATCTGCTCCACCTTCCATTCCCTCTCCTGCCATCACTCCACCTTTTTGTGCGTTTTGACCTTTTGAGTTTCCCTCCAGCTGCCTCTCTCTTCTTCTCACCCTCTGCTTTGTCCTTCCATCCTCCTCCTCACTTCTCCATTATTTCCCTGCTGCCCCCCCCTCTCGTCGTATCGAGCGTGACTCCATCTGATCACTCCACGCCTGTTTTCGCGTCCCTCTCCCCGGAGAAGGGAGGTTTGCTGCTCTGGCGTCTGGACAGTGGAACAAGCATTTGCCTTGTGGGGCTTTTGTTTGCTTTGTGAGGTGTTTTCTCAAATAGCAGCTTTTCACAGCCCTGCCCGGCACATCACACCTCTCTGTGTGCTTGCGTATGTGAGCGTGTTTGGGAATGCGCTGACGCTCCCCAGTCCTGTGAATTTGTCCACAGTTGGTGCACATTTTTAGCTCCATATGTACACACGCATCTGTGTTCCTGTTTTGCTGCTTTCTTATTAAGTTCAGGAGTGTTTACAGAGCTGAGTTGTCTGGATTCAGACTGAGCGTATTTACCAAAAGCCTTTCCTTATTGGTGAACTAATGAACCAAGAGCGCGCCCGCCTTCCTGTTTTCTTCATCAACAAACATTTGAGGGAAATCAGCGCGTCTTTATGAAACATTTAGGACAACAAAGGGGAAGAGGAAAGAGATGGTGTCCTCTCAAACGAACAACCGGAGGATAAGTTGGCAAAAGTAATCCCATTCTGGCCCTTCTAAAACCAGCCAGAGGTTCATCTGTGAACTTCTCCCCTTTTAAAATGTGACATAGTACATTTTCCACATGCATCAGAAGCACCAGGGGCCAGATGGCTGAAAGGTTCCGCACCTGATGAACTCGCACATTCCTTCACACATTTTAAGGAGTTTTTCCTGAGCCGACGTCCTTGAGAGTGGTTGTGGGTTACGGAGGCTTATCTGCAGTTGCTTTTCTTCTATTTCTTTGCCCTTCGTGCTCTCCGGCGGTGCTGTAGTCGACAACTACGACTTATGTCTTTGCTCTGTGCAACATTAGAATTCACTGTTTGAGAGAATATTGAGGTCAGATCCTATTTCTGTATTTACAAATCTGCTTAGTGTTCTGTATTTATTACATTCTATCAGCAAATGACACAAAAATGCAGAAATACCAACAAAACTGGACTTTCCATGTTTGCTGCTTGGAAAAAGAAAGCAAACTCTTTAAGGCCTCGGATGGAAAAGAAAAATAATTTAAATAAATATAAAGGGAAAAGGCTGGCTGCCAAAATTCCAGCTAAAATTCAACACGATTGGTTTTCATCTTAATCCTCTAATCCATCTTTCTAACGACTCGACTCTCCTATAATTTCCATTTTCATTTCATTTTCTTTTTTTTGGTTTCTATTCATCGCCATTTTGAGAAGCTGGCTCAACATTCTTTTCCTATTTTGTGAGCTGGAATCTACTCAACTATGTTTCCTCAACATAAAAGTCAAATGTTTGATTCTGTTTTCAGTTGTATGAGGAATTTTTGGTCAATCTATGACAAAAATGCAGAGTTTGTCGGATGTGAAACTCCCCTGCAGGGCGTGGAAACATTTTTATTTCAGAAAAATTCAACAGGAGTGAATAATGGAGCGTCTGCAGCCTTATAACGTAAAGCAAACTCTGGCCTGAGCTAAACAGACGTTCTCCATTAGCTTGAACTAAACAAATGCCGGATCTGCGTCTCCGAGAGGAAAAAGAATAACAGGTTACATCAGTGTGGGATCACGACGCAGAGCGAGTCGAGCCCATCGAACAAAAACAGCATTTCTGCACTCGGACGGCTGATTTCTCCAGAGAGTTTACAGCTGGGATAGGCTCCACCATGCTCCCCGCGACCCCAAAAGGGATAAAACGGTCAAAAAATTGAAATGAATTGTCCAGGTATTGCATAAAAAGGCTTAAAAACAGATTTAAGAGGATGTTTTTATCCTCGGATTGTCCGTCCCACTGGTGTTTGAGCTTCTGCTCAAAACACGTGTGAGAGTAAAGAGCATCTTTGATTTAAAGACAAATCAGAAGTGATTTAAACACTGACCACAAAGATACTTATTCTTTTGTTGAGGCTGCTTTAAAACATTGTTTACAGCCACTCAAACAGAATTAACCATCATTTTTGCAGCATTGGAACTCACTGAAAGGAAGAATTTAAGATACAGATTATCACTTCTTGGTGGTTCTGGATCAAAAATGCTATTCTTGACTCTTCTCCGGAGCAGGAGTGTGGAAAATGTCAGATGGGCCTAATTTTCTTTCATTCTCTTTGATTTTTCATCTATTTTTACATCGTTGTCATGACCTCCAGCACTGATCAACACTCAGATGGCAGCTTCTGCCCACACTCCTCACTTTGCCCTTTTTCTCTCCAAACCCGCGCCTCCATTTCCGCCTCGCTCCCTCCGTCAGCTCTCTCCTGCACACTGAACCTTTTGCTGTACTCCACCCCCCTCACCAGCGCTGAGACCTAGCATAGCGTTTGTGAGATACCAGTATTGGGCTTGTGGGAGCATGACTGACTGACTGCCTTGTGGAGAGGACAGAGGGACCATTTAGTGTCCTGAATCCCTTTTGAAATATTCATTCAGAAACTCCTGGAGCCTTTTAGTCCACATCAAACATTAGAGCCAAAGGAAAAACATGAAGCTGCTGCATCCACTAAAACATAAAAATGCCCCCGTAAACAGGCCCGTAGACGAAAGGTCCAAATGAATCTTAAAATCTGCCAAATCTAGTCAGATTTGTTCTTGTGCTTTTAGTGAAGTTGTTTAAAATGAGTAACATGATGAGTGAACGTGAAGAATCCCGTCTCATATCTCATGAAAGCGTCATCATTTCATCAGCCAGTAAAATGCGGCTCGTTATTTGATGACTTAAGGCCTCGCGAACCTTCAGGAATGGGTCCAAAAGTGATGCAAACCTGGTAACTTTTGCATCAAATATGTGATCAGTCGCTCGACTAAATATTTGATTAATCTGGGACAAATGAAATTGACATATTTGTGCAGCTAAACAACAGCTGAAACATGAATGATTAACTTCTGTATCCGTCTCCAGGCTGCAGAAATCAACAACCCACTGGAAATGAACAATTTTGCACACGTGCACAACCATATTTACCTGCCTAATGCCCAGGCAGCAGGCAGGCTCCTTCACAGGCATTATTACTTCACTGATCAGATCATAAAAGAAGCCAGAACAGGACAGAGAAAAGGACGTTTATTTGATTAAAGTAATTCATCTCTATAAATGAGAAAATGTGTGTCAGAGCACAGGAAGGGGAGGGGAACGGCCAATGCCATTCTCATCCACTAAGAGTCTTCTCTTGTTTCCAGTGTCTCTACAACTGTTTTTTCTGACACAGATGTCTGTTCCTGAAAGCACCTTGGCCTGTTTTTTACCCGATGTGTCAACAGTTTTTCACAGGAGGGGCAGCAACCATGCGGGCTGCCAAAACAAGCCATGATTCTGGATGATGAGTGAGACCACTACCCCCAGTTCCCTCCTCTCTTCCTCCTGCCCCCAAGACACCATAAATCACCGTCTGCTCGTGTTGAAGTTGACCTGCTGATGAACCAATGGCTTTTTGGAAACCTCTTTAAATATTAAAGAAAGGGCATTCATACGTGGTAACACAGGTTAGCTTGGCCACTACTACTGGGACACGACACTGGTTCTACTGGTATGTGTTCATACATGCGCTGCCTGATGTTAATAGTAGCTTGATGACATTTTTAAACCTTTTTTAGGGTCCAGAATGTGATCGTATTGACCCTCATAATATTTTTTCTGTGTCTTTTGTCTCCTAATTTGTTAAAAGAAAGAACAAAAATAGAATTTAAGAGAATTTTATCTTCGTGAATGGAGTTATGATCATACAAAATTCACTAATAATGTGTAAAACCCTTTTTTTATCAAACAACAACAGTACTGATTTAACTGATGCATCATCACATGAGCTGGAAGAAAAAAACTAGAAGCGGCAGTAAATAAAAGTAAACAACCCCCCCGATGGAGCCCTCAGAGAAGCAAACATCCATGGAGGGAGACCAGGGAGGGGCAGAAGAGCCTCCTCAAGTGTCCTGTGATGCATCTGCAGAACAGAGGAGTCAACGACCTTCAACACGCGTGAACCAGCCACGAGGGCTCCGCTCCATCATCGACCAGAGCTTCTAACAGGTTCAGCATGAACAGCAAAGTTCATGAGCCTGTAATTGTTACTTTCTCTCTCTGTACAGTTGTACAGTTGTGAGCTGTTCGACTTTAGCTGTAAATCCCAGCTGAAGAGGGAATGATGTTTTTAAGTAAATCTGCTGCACAGAAAATGAGGACTGCTGGGACGTCCCGGGGGCTGGACGTTAAGGATGGGTCCACACAGATGGAGTGGGACCGACTGCTTAATGATTAATCTACCTCGGCCACCACAGAGGAGCTGCAAACACGTCACAGTCGGACCAGAGGACAGCAAATATGCCAACATTCAATGTGCTCACCGGACCTTGTGCACATTGTGCCCTTAAGAGATGGACGAGTGCATGAGAGGGCTATTTAGGGTATTACAGAAAGCATGCATGTGCTGCACGGATTATAAACCACAGAGAATTTGTGTGAGCGCACGCTCTGAGCATATTTTATAGTCGCTCATAATGGTTTTTTTCTGGTTGCTGCACTGTGTCATTCATTATTTAAAGCCTATTGAGAGGCTGAGTACGACTGTAATTTTAGTGGAATTACTGAGATATGAGGAGGGGCTGGCTTAATTTCACTTGGTTTTCTTGGTAGAAAGGTGGAATTTGTCAGATAAGGCTGTAGAAAACAACCAAAACGCTCCCTTACGGTTCGGTTGTATCTCCGGGGGAGTTAGCATTGTGCTAGCTCAAACAGTCTCATCATGCCTCTTGCTTACCTGTAGGGGCTCATTTGTCTGGGGAAATCCTTGTCACACACATGTAATTCAAAACAAACGTACACTTTTTGTGCATGTATACAGCTGTTCTGTCTCGATAGCGTCCCTGCCGTTGCTCACGCTCATGTATTTCAGCTGTCGGACCTTCAGACCTCCAAGACCCACTTAAATCCAATTAACACCTTTTTCATCTCACAAACAGGTGTTTACAAGACAGAATGAGCGGTAAAATGCAGTAAAAATGACAAAAGAGGTGCAGCAGTGAGGATATGAGGGGTTTATTTTGTGAGTGATGTGTGGGACATCACCTTGGACACCATGGACATTTGTGTTGGAGAATTTCATATAACAGATTAAAATCAGAGACCTTGGAAATGATGCTGCAGGCGGTGTGTTGGCAGGATTACCCACCTGACTGCTGCAGTGCTGCTTACACAACGGTCATAATCACAAGATATCTGATCCATTTTAGCAGAGATCTGAAATATTTGGGGGCTGCTCCCACCCCCATGATGCACCTGCCACACAGCAGCACAGATCTGATGCGTCTCTACCACCATTTCACTGAACGTTCAACAAATCCCAGTTGGTTTTCCCGGCTTTATTACACTTTTTTCACCTCCTTCCAGATGATTATGGATCTGAGAGTATTACATCTGCCTTGACCTCCCCTCCCCCCCGCTCCGTCTGTTCTCAACATTGCTTTTGTTCACACAGAGGAAAAAGCTGCTGAATGGAAGTCGCACTCCGCCAGCCCGGCGCCGTAAATGCCCAACGTGAGAGTCAAAGCGGCTGTAGGATACAAACAACGTGCAGACGTGTGCACGGACGCTGTGCTAGACACATGTGGAGTCTTTCTTCAGTTGGTGAGGCTGCCAGTGGCCTCATGGAGGCTCAAAATATCAGCCATGGCGAGAATGCGCGTCTTTAGAGGGAGAGAACAACTCTTCCTCTTTCCAGATAATCACACTAACATTGAAATGACCTTTACCTGATTGAGCTTTGGCAAAGTGTAGGAAACGGGCACGGACTAGATTAATGTCCACACCATGATATCAGGGGATTAAAGGTGCATTTTGCTGTTTCAAACAGCCAGAAAACCACTTTTTATTCCTGATACTGAATGATTGACACCAGTGACTCAGTTAGACCTGCCTCACTTTACCACCCCCCCCCCCCCCCCCCCCCACACACACACACACACACACACACACACACATGCAGGCACAGACACACACTCAAGCGTCGTCCCTCTGTGGGAGGTTGCTGCAGTGAGCATCAGACAGCAGATACTTCTTATTGAAATTCATGGATTCACTGTCTGCTTTTCTCACAGCGTGACAATATGAAATTTAAAAAAAAGAAAAGAAAAGTGTAATCAAAATATGATGACTTAAGCTTCCCGATCCAACACCAAAGAAGAAGTCTGAGTCACTGGGATTAAGCAGGAGGCTACATGTCACTTCACAGAGGATTAGAAGAGACAGATTATTCAGAAATTAGTCTGGCTCTACACAAAAACTCCAGGGAGGTCACCTTCACCATCTCAGACTAACCTCACCCACTATAATATTACTAGAAACAGTGACCCTTTATCCCTCCAACACTAAGTATTACCGATGCAAATCAACCAGGAGGAGGACGCGCATGTGCCAGCGTTCACTTACACAAACTCTGTTTCTGTCTCCGTCACCGCAAACAAAACTTCCTCTTTGTTATTCAGATTATTGTTGAATCTGCTGCAAAAGCCATCATGGCCCCTTCTGGGTGGGTGCCCCGTTCTGGTCCGCAAGCACCAGGGAGACGGCTCGGAGACAAAACAATCCACCATTATTAATGGGGACATTTTTCACCTCACTGAGGAAGGTAAACACACGCTGTGACCGTGAAGCCATATGGTCGTCTTTATACGGAGAGTCAGCCATTCAGCCTGACGTCAGGAGAGGCTCAGAAAAAACAGCGATCGGACTGGGAACAAACTCCGTCTGACCCCAACGACTCAAAAACAAAGCAAACAACCCAAAAAAAACCACAGTCCACGTTGTTCATAGTTAAAGAAGCAGGTTCTGAGCAGGTTCTGAGGCTCCATGTTAGCGAAACTGACAGAGATGATGGACACCACCGCAAATTTCCCTCCGATCCAACTTTATATCAGGAACGACGTCACTTCAGCCAGTGTACATTTAGTGGTTTTCCCTCCTCTACAGCCAGTGAGGTTTTGGATAGTAAGAGAATTTGTTATGGAAGGAGGAGGACCTGAAAAAACACCAAAATATCACTTTCTTAGCTAGTAGCGTGTTAACTGTTGGCGCAGGCAGTGAAGGGGTACAGTCAGACATGGCTGTCTGTCAGTGGAGGTGTTGTTTACCTCCAAAACAACATTGAAGTCTCTCAACTGCCCTCTGGTGGTTGGATTCAGTAGAAACTCTCTCTGGCTAACTGTATCACAATAAAGCAGAACAATTGAGGACGCTAACAGTTAACTTTCACTATTTCAACAGAAACAAACACTGATAAAAAATAAAATTCAATAGAAATGTTAAGAAAAAACATTTCTACAGAAAACAGCCACGCACACACGGTAGCCTGGGTCTCACGGGACAGAGACAGGACGTCCCGACATTTGACTTTGAGGCACTGACTGCAGGCTTAGCTGCCTCTGGTGTTTCTGTTGTACCCAAAGACCCCAGACGACACAGTATCAAATTCTTGACTCCTTTACTGCCTCTTGGATTTCACCAGTTCATTGTGGAAATATGGCTCCCAGTGGAATAGCAAATACCACGGCACAGGCAATCATCAAACCGAAACCCAGGAGAGCAGAACTGTATTCTGCTGACGTTGGTGAAACTGAATTTTGACAGAGAAGCTAAAGTGCCAAGTCTGCGACAAAACTTTAAAAGGTGAAAGCTGCAGCCCGGCTGTGCCGGTGGAGGACTTGTTTTTTCCGGGACAAGCCACCTGATCTATTCTGAGTGTTTGCTTCACTGCACAACTAAAGGGAGAAAAACAGCACAGATCGATTAGGATTTGTCATACTTGTAGTCTCGGAGGCCGTCCCCAAAGGTCGCACAGTTTGTCAAGGACAAGGACACATTTAGCTAGCCTGCATCCCAGTTTTCCATCCCAGTGGCCACTTTGAAAGAGGAGGAAATGAATTTTTTGGGACACTGTGGGACTCTTTCAGCAGAGGTGGAAGAAGTCCTTAAAAAAGATGAGCTCAGGTTTGATGATGATGTTGCTTTTTACGCTTTAGCCCCGTTTTGTTTAAGTAAACCTAGCAAAGCAATTTGCTGTAGCGATGTTAGTTCCCGTTGACAGATAAAGACGTGCAGTGCAGCTTCAGGCCGTGGTGACACATACATTAAAGCATACACAAGACTCAAGATCCAATTTTAAATCAGTAAACCGTCACCACTGGCCCGAGGCCGCGTGGTTCTCCAACAATAAGAGAACTATTAAAGCAGGGGCGGCAATAAACCTGTCAGGGTTGGTAAATGGTTCGCACATAAAGAAGAAATGTTGAATAAATACTAATGCTGGCCATAGTTTTTGCTGTTTTCTTTATATCCTCGATTAAGCCTTGTAAATTAAACTGGCATGGAAAACAATTACTTCACTGCTGATGGAAAATGAGAAAAGGTGGAAGCTGAGATGGATCAGATCAGTGTGACTCTGATTACAGGGTTGTTGTTTTTTTTTTTTAGTTCTGGTTCACTCTCAACTGAGGATGGAAGGAATAGAGTTGAGATTTAAAAGGAAATTAATAATGAAATGACTGTTCATGCAGGAACAATACAGATCCAGAGAAAGAGCGAGCATTTGTGCGAGTTCCATCAGTGATTCCAGACATCTCACGTACGTATAGTTCATCGTTTGTATGTTTACTACCATGTTTTGACGGTCCTGGGAACTTTAGAACCTCTCAGGTCTGATGTATACGTCTCTCTCCCGTCGAGGTGAGGTTGTCATGTGACTTCCTGTTTCATTTTGAATGTAACTCTGCTCTCGTTTCAGCCCCCTCATGCCTCGCCTACCTGATTCCCGATTGATTCCACCTGCTTCCCATCACCCTGGTGCATATATGTGGTCTGCGTCTCCCTTCATCCCGTGCCCGGGTGGTTTCCTCTTGTCGTGCACATTTGTGCAGCCAATGTTTGTTTGCCAGGGCGTGATTATTTTGAGTCTTGTGTAGCGCCTCCAGCGTTATTTGGATTCATCGTTTATAGGCTTCTGGGTCATTTCCTCCATCAGGAGTCCTTTTTAGTGTAATATTTAGTAGAACCTTCCTGGAGCTGCTGTTGAACTGTATATATAATCAAACCAGTTGAAACCAGTAAATGGGAAAGGGGCCCAATCTCAGGAATATTCCTTGGAATGTGGCACGGTCTACTGAAGCGGCTTCCACATTCGTGCCCCATTAGGTGAACTCCTCCCTGGCTGAACCTGCTGGTTTCATTTAAAAGATTTCCTGCACGTCAGGAGTCAAACCGAGTAAAACGGTCCTGCGCACAATAACAATAACATGGATCTGGCAACAATTTCCCCAAAACATAGAGCCTTTTTTGATTGTAACGTAGTTTATTGCATAACTCTGAAACATCAGAGAAAATGCTCTTTTACCTGTGATGGATGTTGAAGCAGCAGCTGGCTCACACTGACGGGGTCAGACAGCCACGGTGGGCTGGAGCCGCGCTGACCCTCAGAACCCGAGCCGTCATTCCTCACAGCGGCGAAGGCCGAATGGAACGGTTGTTCCAGGGTAACAGTCATTAAAACAGTGGTTTAACAGGAGAACCCATCACTCCCAGTCTCATCGGGAACTCCTGGACAGGCTGAGATGTTCAAAGAAGAAGGAATTTCTTTGCACTAAATTGTTTTAGTCCTCTGGATGGACCCAAACTGCATCCCTCCCTTAGGTTTGGATCTTAAGTTGGAGTCACACGGGGGTCAAGACCCTTGGCAGAGAGGAGGTCGCGACCCAGGCAATCGGCCTACGTTTCCTCCGATATGTGTTATTACCCAGGTATGCAGGAAGAGGAAGAGTGTCATATTCCAGAGGACGAGCCATCCGTGGAGGCAGTGGGAAGAGGGAGCCGGATCATGAGGGTGGCGAAGCCAGAGCGACCACAGGGTGATCGGCGTCGGCGTCTACGACCCCCAGAGTTGCAATATTAAAGCAACCGTGTGGAAGGAGAGAGCGGCACTCAAAGTGGGAGGAAATGAGAACGCGGAGCCGAGAGACGCGCCGGGGATGCCCGACAGAGCGCCTGTCACCGCTCAGACGTATCGGCACAGCCCAGCGCCGTCGGCCGACCACCATCCTCTCAGCTCACTTATAGACGACTTTAGGTCTGAATCCCTGTCGCTCTATTTTAGAGTCCTCTGGGAACGGAGCAGTAGCGACTGGAAACTTATGAGGCCAATTTATTCCGCCATCTGGCCTGTAAGCTGACATCTTTCGCAGACTTTTCATATTTACAAGTTTTTTCTCTTCGGTTGCAGCCACAGGAGGAGGCGGCGTATCTGCAGTCGGAGGAGCTGTTGAGACTGTTGAAAGGTTTTTGAAGGATGATGACAGAGTAGAGATTTTTCTGACTCATATCTTTGTTTTAATCGCCCCCTGGGCACTGGTTATTGCTCCTCTTTCATGAGAACGTACAGACGTGCATGCTGTTGACTGTCCTGGAGGATCCTCAGATGATTCCAGCATGAAAACCTGGAGAAAAGAGACTCGTCAGGTTGAGAGTGTGACTTTTAGAAGAGTGCTGCTCTCAGGTTGGACCACACACAGGATGAAGGTAAATCATGGAACAATTGGGTTGTTTTGTCTTCTCCTCTGCATGTGGTTCCTGGATCGCCGTGTCAGTGTATTGTTATAGCAGCTGAGGGGAAATGTGTGTAAGTTGGCAGAGCCTTGTGGGACAGATGCTTCAGCAGATGCTGCTTTCTGCTCCGCCGTAATGGAGGCTGCTGAAAACAGCTGGAGCGAACTATGAATTCTGTCTCCATCAAACCTCTGTTTCCTCCATTTGTCAAGCTAACGTCTGGTTTATTACAGCACGATTGATGAACATCATTAAGGTCTACCAACCTAATCTGCTCCAACCATCTCACTGATGGAAATATTCCACTGGAAAAGGATGTTCTCCTTGTTTAAACGGCAAACTTTTCAAATAATTAAAGAAGAAATTATTCATGTCATTACCCAAGATTCACCACTTTTGGTAGCAGAATGTTACAAGGAAATCCCCACTTGCTATGGAAAACACAGGTCTCTGAACATCTCACACACACACACACACACACACACACACACACACACACACACACAAACACTTGTACAAGGACATTTAATGATATTTATCGTCTAATCTTCATGTGTGTGTGTGTGTGTGTGTGTGTGTGTGTGTGTGGTGTGTGTGTGTGTGTGTGATTAGCTGTGGCCTTTGGCTGCAACCCTGCACATTCTCAAGGTGTCACAGCAGTGTCTTAAATTTCACATTTCTATTTGTGTGTATGTGTGGTTGTGTGTGTGTGTGTGTGTGTGTGTGTGTGTGTGTGTGTGTGTGTGTTGTGCATCAGTAGAAGATTGTAGTTGTTTCAGTGGCTCTTGACACAATATTTTCCCTTTTCAGACAAATGCACAGGTGCTACATTGTGATCCTTTGAGCCAGTTGTTTGAGTGAATAAATGAAGATCCAACCATGGAGAGATCCACGGGTAGTGGGATCGACCTCAGAAATGCAATCAAAAGTCCAACCTCAGACCCCAAAGATCAATTGGGCGGAATGAATGAGGCGGAGGAAGAGGATGTGGATCCAAACACCAGGATTAGAGAAATATTGGATGAAAACCCAAAAATTATCCATTTTTATTCTTGATTTTTTCTCTCGGTGCCTCGTTCTCCTCACCAGAAATGGCTGAAAATCTCCAAAGCAGCGATCAGACGGTAACAGAACCGCAAAATTGTACTAAAGCATCTTGTAGTTGTTGTTTTTTAAGTGTTTGACTCAGCAGTTAGTACCAATGATCTTATGCTAATGTTCATTAGAAATGATCCAATCAAAAAGAGGCTCCTGAATAGAGTCTCTGATTCACTGGAGTGGGGAGTTGAGGAGCATTGGTGGTGTCAGCTCCATGAAGTATCATGCACTGATTCTGTGACGGGTATGGTATGGACCCAAGTGCAGTACAAAACAGGCAATGAACTGATGATCAGTTAACAGGTTTATTAACTGTAATCTGGCAAACAAAGAACAGTTCGAGGGCGGGGCAGTGGACTTGGTCGAGGCAGGCAAAAAGTCAGTAATCGGGAGGCAGGCAGAATCAGGCAAACAATCCAGAGGGAGACTGGCTGAGCTCGTGGTCAAAACAGAAGACAGAGTTAATTTACCAGGGGTCAGGCATAACAGGCAGGTCATTCCGGGAAGACAGGCAGGTAAACGCTGGAAAGTCATGCATAGCAGAGACAATCTGGCACCGAGTGAGTGTGAGGCTGGAGAATATATACTGGTAGGTGAGCTGATTGATGAGTGAGGGCAGGTGTGTGATCAGTGACTGAGAGCAGGTGTGGTGATCAGAGGGTGTGGTGTGAGCAGGGCAGTGGAAAAGTACTGAGTCCATGGGCTGGAGCAGAGTGTGACAGATTCAGCAAAATACAGCACTGAGGAGAAGCAGCTGGAGGCCCTGAACACCACCATCTGAGTGTCTTTTTTCAGACTACCTGTAGGGGGCGCTAGCAGTCACAGGCCAGCAGCAAACACAGAATAATAGCCGTAGGAGTGCACGTGGATCTGTAATGACTGATGAACAACATTCGTTACGCCGACTCCAGCCGTCTCCACACTCAGTATTCCTGAAGTTCCGTGCCTGGAACAGTTTGGCTCATGTTTGTCTGGTTTTGTCGCGTCGGCCGGTTCATCGTTTCTGTGTGTCGCACAGGACTGTCACGATTCCACCCTTGTTGGGAGCGTCTGACAAAACTGAGCCCCGGCTGAGGGCGTCAAAGGCCTGTGAAGTCAGAAGCAGCAGCGTTTAAAGCTCTCAGAGAGCAGCAGAAAAAAGAGCATGTCCCACAAAACAGAGTTTAGAGAGGACAACTTGAAAACGCTCCTCCAGCTGCAGCAATGACAATCCAAGGTCACCAGAGAGTCAGGAACTTTTCTGTTTCAGTGGCGACGCTCAGAAAACTTTGCCTGTCACAAATCTCAGGTAGACGTTTTGTAATAAAGAAAAGATGCAGCAAGTGTTGGTAGTTCCAAATCCCAACTCTTATTCATCCGTCACCCGTAGAACCCCCTCCCCCTCATACACACAGCTCTGGCCCCATGATAATGATAATGATAGTACCCAATAGATAGATAGTTAATAGATTAATACCCAATAGATCAATACGCAAATGTGTCTTTTTGCTTGTTTGTTGGTTAGGTGATGATTTGAATATTCAGGGAAACTTTGACACAACAGTGTTTTACAGCAGGTGAGTGTCCCTGTGTTCTGTCGTGTTACTTAATTTCCTTTGCTTCTTCGTTGCTACCTGAGGAAAGTGCCTGGACACTTTGGTCCCTCAACTGTAACGTTTTCAGTCCCAGTTTGCAACAAATACATGAAGATAATTGGGGGGGGGGGGGGGGGTAATTTTTTTTACCTTTTCTTTAATCATTTGAAGAGAATTTGTTTTCTAAAAATAACACAATGCAGAAAAAAGAGTTAATTGTCATTACATTTCGTACACTCTTTGGGCAAGTTCATTTCAGGACAGATATTAGCATCTGCAGCAAAGCTGCAATGACGGTTTGTGCAGGAGTGCAGTTGAATTTGCATTTTGACCGAAATGCAAACTGCAGCGTGCACACCTGATAACCCGGCAGCTGGTTTGATTTATGTAAATGCTTCTGTGTCGGTCCCTCACTGTCAGTGTTTATCTGTGACAGAAGTGGCAGATATTTCTGCATGTGGCAGCAAATGCAGCTATGGTGAGTTTAGAGGTGCAGACAAGGTCAGTGAAAACAGTCAGCCAGCAGCTGTGGCCCACAGCTAACAAGGCTAAAGTGAAGCTGTGGACGGTCTAACTCTGACAACCCCCCCACCCCCCCACCACCACCACACAAACACACACTGGACATTGGCTCATGTGCAGCTTCTCGGAGAGCTGCCACCCAACCTGGGGGGACACTTGACACTTGGTGATAACGGCATGCAGGCATGACTAATACACAGAGCTGGTGAGAACAGGGCTAAGGCTGAGCATATGGAGATCATCACTCACACCTTGTGATAACACTTGGAGATCTATGAGAGTCTGGCCTCTCAATTCAGCGGCACATTACAGGCAATCACTTACGCTAAATAAGCACACCGCCGACTGATTAAAGGTGGGGGGGTGACTGCAATATGAGGAAACTGACGTCTTCTTCAGCTCAAACAAGTGATTTTTGGAGACAAGAATGAAACAGATATCTTCTAATAGGACCAAAAGAGCATTGTCCCATTTTATTTGACAGCTCCTCAGCTCCATCGTTGCCATTTTAAACTCGCCTTTTATCAGGTTCTGAGGGAAGGGATCCATTCCTTCCACAAATGGGTGCTCCCCCCTCCCAAGTAAGACACGCACTGAAGCTCAGATGAGCAGACAAGAGGGGGAATGATGAAAGGATAAGCAGGGACGCTGAGGAGGGGGGGGTGTCAGCTCTGCGTGAGAAAAGGGTGCTGTCGTTACACGGTGACCCCTGACAGAAATGTTCCAGGTGAAGCTGCTCTTGCAGCGAGAGGCCACACAAGTCTGCCTTTGATTTGGAGCAACACGCCACATAGGAACACCAGCTCTCCTCTGCATGCTCAGATGTAAATATTTAGCTGTGGGAGAGTAGAACGTCCTCGCTTTGTTTTGAAATCCAGCCAGTTCACCCTAATCTTTGTCTTGGATTGATTAGACTCTGGATAGTCACGGTCTTTGGAGGATAGAGCCCCGGATTGCAGTTTTGTAATGAGTTATTAACAAATACTCTGTAGATTACCATGAAATCAGATGCAGATGTTCATTTACCAAACACATATACCATCTATATGTTTAAATGATTTCAGGGGTTATCTGATGTATCTCAAGGTAAGAATGAGGTTTCAGGCTCATGTTTCAGTATGTCCAACATTATGAGCCAGACATTTTACCACATTTACCACTAACCCTAAACAGATAAATGTTTAGAGTAATAAAGCACCCATGTACATTAACAGTAATTGCAGAATTGTTGCTTTAAAATCCTGAATTGTGTAATGAATCACCTGTTTACCCTTAAAACAACTAAAATGTGTTTAAATAGTTCCCTCAGAATTCACTTGGTGGTCCATTTTCTGTTAATTGTCACTTCTACCTGGCAGGGTCCAGGTTGGGGGTGGGGGGGTGCAGGGGTTCATGCGTCTGTCTCAGGAGACACTGGTCAGGTCACCAGCTGATCACAGAACACACACCATCACTCACACACTCACGGCATAGGAACCCAGTGAGAACACAGAAACTCCACACAGAATCTGGAATGGAACCAAGAACCTTCTTCTTCTTTCTGTGACGCTGGTGTGGTTACCATGGCAACACTGTGCCGCTGAACCTTAATGGCCACTCCCAAAAAGCAGCTGCTTTTATCATCATTTGCCATGTTGATTTTTTTAGATCTCAAGAGAATAAACAGCAGCTTCAGACCTAAATAAAGTATTTTGCCATGTTTGTGAACAAATACATCAAGTCTATGCACTCATGTATCACGTGAGTAGAAAGGATAAAGTGCTCCTTTAGTTGTTTTGTAACATTCTTTAAGCACTTTGTACCTTTGCAAATACTGTGCGATGTTCAAAATAAAAGGGCTTTTTAAAGAAATCAATAGGTTTTAGACTCAAGCACCAGTGAATCCAGTGAAAACCAAATGGATTTAACTCTTAAAAAGGAAAAGAAATGGAAAAGGTCAGCACTGAAAGGAACGTTTGCCTCTTCCACGACACCAGGTAACGCCCTGGCGGTGGAGGTTGAGTCGGGTGATAACAGGGGTAACTGAGGTGGGGGGGCTGCACGACTTTATCAGGTTCTGAGGAGCCGCGGCAGCCATGCAGAGGTGGTCTGGTGGGTGGGTGGGGGGGGGAATGAAGCAGGAAGGAGGAAAAGTATGTACGCGTGGAGGCGTAGGAGGAGGTGAGGGAGTGCGTGGAGATAAGAGTGGGGATGGAGGTACATGGTGGGGGCAGCAGAGGGGTTTATCTGCACACACTGAATGTCCTCCATTGTTGAGGTCTCAGCTCGCTGCTCTGCTCACAGATGTGCTCCAGAGGACAGACGGTCAGGATAGGGGAGGAATTTGACAGTCTGCAGGGCAAATCTCTTCATCTGCACCCGCAGCTGCTGGAGAAGACATCCCCTTTATCTGACTTCACTTTCCCAGTCTGAAAAAACCATTTGAAGTGTCACTCAGTCGACATCATTAGAAAATAAACAGGTTGTTATCTTGATGATAACAACCTGTGAAACTACAATGTTTAAACCTTTGTGAGACAGATTTTAGTCCAGCTGGATTCTTACTGTTCCTGCTTTGAGTCTTGTGAGCTTTGTTCACAACAAACACATAATCACAATTCGAGCGTAAAAAATAAAGATGGCGGGGGGGAGGTACATTTTATTTTAGCCTTCGGTGAGGAGAAGAAGCTTTCAACCCTTCAACGCCACTTTCAGCCTGTGCAGTCACTTTGTGAGAGGAAATGACAAATGTCACTGAAACCCACCTGCCAGCTGAGCCCTCATCCTATTATAAGTAACATGGACACAGACCCAGAGGTCGCTGAGGTGGGGGTGTATTTGTGGACACAGGACAATTTGTCACACCTCTGATAGGTGGGTGATTGCAACCAACAGCAAGCAGGCAGTCAGTGTCACCAGGGAAACAAGAGGATGCAAGGAAAACCTGTAAAGGAGAAGCAATCATATGTTGGCTAATGGCACAAAGCTCATACGAGACAGCATGTTTATGGGTAATATCCAGCCAATCACCTCTTTAGGACCGTGTGCGTGCTGAAGCAGCCTCATCAGGACTTCAGCATCAGCCTGCCAAATATTCAGATGCAGTTATTCTCACATTACAGCCCAATTTTGTCTGATGTGTGAGAAACAAAGTCATTTCAAACTCGTTTGTGATTAAACTGGGTTTCCTTGTTCTGTCTGAGGGCCAGTGGAAGTTTATTCCATCCCAGCTTTACATGCATTCATGTGCAGGAATACATTGTGATCACAGCTGCAGAGAACATCCTGTTTGCTAAACCATCACACAACTGGAGGAAATGCTCAAAATAAAGAGGCAATACTCTCTGCTCGCGCTCCGGCTCTGCCTTATAAACAGGAGCTGAGGGAAATGAACCTGCCAGAAGGCACGATGACAGTTATTTAACATCAAACAGCACGACAGCGAAAATCCAAACTAGGATTGTGTCTTCTGCCGTAAACGCGTGAATATTTTACGTGTCTCACCTGCTCCAGATACAATTTGTGTTCAGAATGGCTCCACTATTCATGAACTAAATGCACTGATGGAAATGCGAGCTGGAAATCGAGGACCTGAGCAATAACTGCACTATTATTGACTATTTGATGGAAAAGAGGAAATTTTCCTTCCATTCTGTGGACTGCTACCTCTTTAAATAACTAGAAGAAATGGCTCTATTTTTCAGTTTTATTGGGATCTGTTCCATCTTCCTCTGCTCATATGGGTCTGATGTCAGAAGGGAAAATCCAACTATCTTCTCTCAGAGTTTCAAGGCGTTCCAGGAGTTGATGGGATGTGTAATCCCCTCAGCATCCCCAGTGTCTGCCTCAGGGTGTGCTGGGTGGGAGGTTCCTCCCCAGAAAGACATCTTGGCGGCAGCCATGATGCCTGGACCACCTCAACATGCGCCTCCTCTTCTCTCAGCTTGACTCTGATGTTTGACTCTGGTCTCTCTGAGAATGACCTCACCCACTCGGGGGAAACATCTCAGCTGGTGCCGTTTGTGGTCGTGTTCTTTCCGTCACTTCCTATAAACAGCCATGACCACGAGGGGATGGAAACGGACCACTTTATTCCACATCTTCCCTTTTATTGTCATGACAGAACATCCCATCTCTGCAGAAACATCGTCTCTCTCTTGTTTTTTCCTCCTCTCCTTTGTTAACAAGCACCAGAGATACTTGAACTCCTCTACTTGAGGAAGCAAACCTCCTCTGGAGTGGACTGACCCTTTTCCGGAGTGATGCTGATCTTCATCAGCCACTTCACCCTCTTTAACAATCAACTGCAACAGGAGCTGAAGGTCGCTGGTGTCAATCGAAAAATGTCATCAGCAAAACCAGGATCAGACTCCAACCTGAGACCCTCTGCTCCCCTGGCTGCACCTACAATTTGTGTCCATAAGGATCTTGAAAAGAATAGAAACAAAATAGGACATTTTTTGAGAGTTAATTGAGCTGAGTTATATTTTAATTATGCATATCCAGTCAATTATGGATAGATTTCTGATCACCAAACATGTATAAGTATTTTAGAAATGCAGAATTGGACCTATATTTGTGACATTACAGTTACAATTTCTAACGTTTACTTTTTTATTTAGCTATCTGATGTAACAGACTGCTCTGCTTTGTTCTCGGGCCGTTTGTGTGTGTCCTATTTTTAGTTTCTTCAGATCAGGTGCCTGATTTGGTTCATATAAAATACCCTGGAGTCACTTTCATGGTAATTTTATGTCATTATCCATCTCCATTGAGAAGCACCTTTGGTCCACAGTCTAATCAGGACTTCCTGCACGAGTCTTCTCGTGGTTTCACACCTGCCGTGAATCATCTGTTAAGACTTAAGAAGGCATCTGTAAATTGAGCACTGACAATGATTAATAAACTCCTTGAGGATTTGTGCTGTAGGCAGCAGATAATTTTGTGTTTACCTGTTTGATTACTCCTCCTTCATTATGAAGAAACCGGCCACAGCTGTTCAGGAAATGGAACGCATGTCAGTAATTATTACTGAGCCCTCGAAAAAGGAGCCTTGAGCAACTTTGAATCTGCAACAATTAACACCAGAGTCTTGTGATATTCCCAATATCCATATTCATTTCAGTCAGTCACCTCTGGATTACCTGTCAATTATCGCTGCTATTGTTAGCGTCAGGGTTCACATGACTGTGACAGGACCTTCGCAGGCACTAGGCCTGAGCAAACACTTTGATATGTAAAGCCCTACAATATAATACACACTGACCTCACACTTGAAAGAAAAGAAATGAGAGGAGGATATGAATAAAGGACGGAGCCATGCTAGATCAACAAAGTGAGTCCCTGTAAGCTCCTTGGTCCTTTAAGTGATGCTGAAATGAATACGACTCTATGAATGTGCCACGTAATCAGCTTATCCCTGGACCTTAGTTTGGGCCTCACTTATGCAACACTCACACCATCTGAGGGCCTTTCATTTCATTTAGCAGGCAGAGAGAGAGAGAGAGAGACTGATGGACCACATCCACTGCCTGGCTCACCACAGCTGGCCCCATCTCTAATCACCCAGCTGCTGTGTGTGTGTGTGTGTGTGTGTGTGTGTGAGTGTGTGTGTGTGTGTGTGTACATGTGTGTACATCCTCTTTCATCACTGTGTTTACATGATGTATGAGATTTGTTTTCTAGTAGCCTAACTACAACTGGATTTTATATATATATATATATGAATCTAAATTGCACAACTAAGAGTTGGACGAACACACTCTGATATTGTTGTTGGAAGCAGAATTAGCAGGACGTGTAAACACCGTAATAAGACCCACTTGGCTTGATGGCCATGCACATGCTCATTAGCATAATGGTGTAATGGAAGATGAAGGAGAAAAGCAGATGAAGGAAAAACAAGGACAGTGCTGAGTGTGTGGGCCCAAAATTGTAACAGTGTGTGTGTGTGTGTGTGTGTGTGTGTGTGTGTGTGTGTGTGTGTGTGTGTGTGTGTGTGTGTGTGTGTGTGTGTGTGTGTGTGTGTGTGTGTGTGGTGTCAGGTCACATTCACCACTCATGCTCCCAGTTTGTTTTTAGCTCACTATTTTGTTCATTTTCCATTACAGCCAGAGTAAAATACCTGACAGGCTGACAGAAACTGCAGCGGGTCATTCATTACTGTACATGATGCAACATCTAAGCGATCGCTTGTGACATTGCCCAGGTGGGATTTTAAGGACCAAGGACTCTTGAATACTGCTTTAATACTCAACAGTCCACCGCCTGTAGACACCTGAAGTAACACATGTCTAACATACAGTATGAGCAATCAATGCATGTGTGCTCTCATTAATCTGTCCAGCTGTACACTCTTTAACCAACAGTCAGTTCATCTCTTTCTTTTTCATTTAATGTAAATATAGTAATGACATTTGGCTGCTGTAGATGTCTTCTTAAACCTGCCCACACTTCCACCCTCAGTTCTGACAGGAAAACTCACTGTAATACATGTGTAATGTCAGACTGAGTTATTAATAACAAGGGTTATATTTGGCCCACGGGCCACCACAGCTCCACCGTCTATTTCTACCCTTATTAACAGGTATATGTATTTGAATATGAGAGTGAAGTCCCCAGAGCTCAGAGGCGAACTTGATTTCTAGGAAACGTGGGCAGTGAGAGGCATTGGCTCTTCATCAAACTCCGATCAGTTCCCCCTTTGACACCGACGTCAAAAGACCACAGTGTGTAAAATAGAAATAATCGCACAGAATTTCTGGTGACAAGCTTCATTAGCCTTGAATTGGCCGGGTGGGAAGGGGAAGGGGGGTCAACCCGAAGCCGGATCAGATACGGACTCATTAGAAAGCGCATCCATGTGACATAACACATGTTACAGATCTGCTGCGCCTGCTCTGCCTGTCACGCAGCAGCGATTAAAACATACCAACAGTGCACAGAACCAGCCTGTGTGCGCTTGCACGATCTATATTTACCTTGATTCATGTGTAAACCATCCTTGTATACAGTCTCTATGGCACGTTTGAAGCATTTTCGGTAACCCAGTTATAAGAACGCAGCTGTAATTGCTGAGCTATGAACATATTTCATGTAAACTGGCTCCAGGTGACACTTCATTTTATACAGGCACCTGCAGCAGATGTGTTTAAATGCACGGATTGAGACAGTGCTGATAAAGTTCGTGTGAAATTTGCCTTATTTGAACCATTATCTCATCCTCCACACGAGTGTGTCTGAAGAACGCACTGGCAGCAGCTGGATTGGGTATCAGACAAAAGATGAGAGCTTAACTAGGCTCTGCCTGATGTGCAGCCCAGACAAGGAGGATTTCAAGTGTTGCCTCACCCACGTCTTTTGGGTGGAGGATAAACAAAGGAGGCTCTCTCTGAGCTGCTCATTTTTATACAAGACCTGGCTCTCCATGTGGGCTCTCACATCTAGTTAATGCGGTTAGTGAGCGAACATCCTGCCGTGAGGAGTGTGACCCTGCCGGGTCATCAACACCAGATGAAAGGTAAAAGGGCATCAGAGATGTGAGCTCTGTTTGCATGCAAACATGTTAAAGGTTGTGTTTATTTGAGACAGCAGTGCACCTTTGACTCATTTCAGCCTCATGAGGAGTCTGAGTTGGAACACTCCAGCGCTGAATCATGTTTTGAGTCACAGCTGGGAATAATGACACATCATCTTTCATTCACGATGGCTCTCAACATCATTTGTGTTATTTTTGGTTACAAGGTTAAAAATGTCTCGATGAGAGTGACGATGAACTTTGTCCTATAAATGAGCACAGATCAGATAATCTAGTGTTGAATACTCACTTTCATATGTTGAGTACCTGGATGTAAAATAATGCAAATGAGCAAACAAGTCAAACAAGGCAGAAGATATATGCAGCTTGACAGTAGTGTGTATTACAGTATTTTAGTGTAAACGATCAGCAGTGAATGTGTCTGTGTGAATGTAAGCTGATCTTTGGCCCGGCGAGCTGTGCACCCGGTTACGTTGGAGGACACGGTCAATAGTTCAAAGGCTGAAAGTGGATTTCTTCCAAATGAAAATTTTCTCCAACAACTCTTTGGTGAATTTCACAGTTTTTTGAAAGACTGTGTCAACTAAGAGAGCCAATGCTGTTGGAGGTATATTGGAGTGCTTCTACCCTCACGAGGCAACTCAACAAAAGAGGAATATGCAGAAAAAAAACATCTAAAACTTTCAAAGACCAAAGGTAAATAACCTGTTCTCCTCTCTGAATCGCAGGACTATGGCAGCCACAGACAATGTGCTCAGATTGGGTTGTACTCATTGTCCCGCTTCACTCATCGTCAATCCATGATGCCGAAGGGGCGGCAAAGCTGAAGGTTCTTCTTCCAAATTTAGTCCTCACCCAACGCAAGACATAGCAACTGCTTGTTTTTGGAATCAAGCCTTAAAAAGCCTTTTAAATGAGGTTGAGCGCACTCAAAGAATTTCAATTTACAACTCACAAAGGTCAGTTGGACGACAACGGTCGGAGACACATCTCAGTGGCCAATGAAAGACAGTAGTCAAGGACTGGAGACGTTTGGATGACGTACTCTAATAAACCACGTCCCCACAGTCGAGAATGGGCAAGAAGGACAATAATTCCGTTCTGACCCTGAGAGAGAAGCAGGTTCTATTTCTAACAAAGAACCTGAACTTCAGCTGAAATTTAAGGACCAATTTTCTATATGGGCTTAAAATAAAAGCTCCTCATTTAAGAGCGAACCCAAGTACTTTTTTCCAAATGCTGAAACACAATTTTACCAACTTGGTTGCTTTTATCAAAACACAAATCACAAAACGACACTCAAAGTTCAAAAACACCCTCAAAATGAAGCACTGCAACCGTAAGCACATTCAGCTTTATCACAATCAAACAATTTTTATCCATTTTATCCATATTTTTAAATCAATATTTATTCACCAATCAAGTCATATGCAGGTAACAGGAAAAGAAAATTGTACAAACAATATACAGAAAAAAGAGGCAAGACAAATAATGATACAACATGTTGCTGCACAGCTGCATCTGGCCACAAGATCTCGTCCATATCACAGGCAAGTTCTGCCCTGGGGGGCGGGGGGGGATCCTATAGACAAGACCAGATCATCTAAAGGCAGCTTGTAAAAACGCTAAAGCCTGAATGAGTGAGGTTAAACAGCAATAAATAATAGCGTCCAAATACTAAACCTTGAGGCACCCCTTTGGTTACATCCAGAAAAGAAAAGGTAGTGTCAGCCACGTGAACACATTGTGTTGTGCTCTGATAGGTGGTTAGCATATTTAATTATGTTTTTGATAAATCAATAAAAAGAGCCTCTGAACTGGTTTGTGTTGGTGTCATCACCATTAGCAACAAGTGTGAACAGTTTGGAGAGGTTGTGTGTAAGTGTCTTTCACGGCTGCCCCCTGCGGCTCCCATCATGCACCACACGTGCGTCACGGTGAAAAGAGCGCGTTAAGCGTTTTGCTATAAGGCTAAATGAGATCTGCAGACTGTCTCCAACGGGGTGAAAATGAGTAATGATTTTGGCAAAGGGGTGATCAGTCCCTTAAATGCGTTCAGGTGACTGAACATTTGGTTCAGAGGACAGAGTTTGGTGTTTGAACAATTCATAAAGACGGTGAACATTCATCAAGTAGTTGACTCCAGCCAATACGTCTAGTTTGGCTTAGTTTCCCATTCATAAACTCTCTTTTTGGACTTTTTTTTTTTTAACAATAATAATAATAATTATTATTATTATTATAGTACTGGCCTTTTGATACTGGGACATGGATTTCATCCACATTCCATTTATTGAAGGATGTTTCCTGCAGCTGTATGGAACAGCCGTTTCTATTGTGACCGTAAAAATAAGAATGTGGTGACATGATGGTAAAGAAATTATACACCGCATTATTTAATATGCAGCCTTCTCGTTTAATATACAGCTCAGTCACTGAAATGAGAAAATATCGACCTGGTCTCTTTAAATCAGTTACTGACAGCCGAAACGTGGAAAAAGCTTTTCAGAAACCAGAGCCTGCAGAAACCCTGAGCAGGACCCGGCTCACGTGGTCAGGATTGTGGTGGCAGCCGGAATATGATCATATGAATTCATCCAAACCCAAAAGGTGATATTTTTTCAGACAAATTTGCGTACGAACACCACGGCTCGTTACGAGCACCATTATCTGAAATGAACTTGGTTATACAGCCTCCAATTCATAAAAGTCTAAAAGGCTAATTTGGTGCTAATGGGCCACTGTCTGTTTTTATAAGCGCTTGAGGGCTCCCCAGTAGAACTTTACAAGGGAGCGGTTTCTCTCCGAGAAAGGCAATTTTCTCCAAGAAGGCTGTAGTTAGGTGCAGAGAGGGGGAGTGCGGGTGATTTAGCGTTATGGTTCATGGTGGAGTCCATGTCCATACGCAACAATTTTCGCTATTCAGAACTAAATAAAACTGCGATGGTGAGCAAATATAGAATTTGGGGTTCAGCCACAACAGTAGACCTCAGGCCCAAAGAACTGTCAGACATGCAAAACGTCCTGCGTCAGTCAAGCTAGCAAAGCTAATGTGTTAAACTGGAGCATGATGGGAGTGATTTATTACCTATAACGCGCTAGTAGCAGAATCCCGCCGCTAAGTACGACATTATCCAACTTTTGTACCTCAGACAAAGTGAAAAGTAGTTGCTTCAATTCATTTTATTTTTTTATTTTTTTTTAGGTCAACTAAAACATCTCTGCCTCGACTAAACTAGAGTATCAAATTGTGCTTCTTGAAAAAATTATTAAAATAGAAAGAATTTGAAAATAATGACAGCTTGATTGAAATGCATCCTAAGAGTACCTGAACTTTGATGGATCCATGAGCAGGTAGGCACAACAGAGCAATGTAGGATTATCTGATCACAAGAAATGAAAAAGAGGGGAAAAAAAACTACAGAGCTGAAGTAGAAGGAGGAAAGATGATTCATATTCAAACTCCCACTCTTTCCCACTCTGCAAATATGATTTACCGCTGCTAGTTATCACCAGCTGCAGGTAATAAGAGAACTGGGTGGATCAGAAATGTATTATCCTGAGCAGGAGGGTACTTTGGACCTGAAAACACAGACAGAGTCATTAACGTGCATGTGCACTGCATAACTTATAAACGAAACAGCGGCGGAGAAGCCAGGAGTCCATCCGACACTCGTTTCTCTTCTTTATGAAACATGTCATCGAGCACAACAACCGCTGCTTGTCACTGTAATTGTGAGGAAGCGGAAATATTAGGAAACCAGATGAGACGGCAAATGAGCACAGTCCCGACGACCCTCAGAATCAGTCTTTTGTCAACGAGAAGAGCTCAACATCTATATTTTTGTGCATCTAAAGGTGTAGAAAGTCAATAATATACTGGATGTCAGCGGGTTCCTAATGGTTCTCTACAGAGCTCGGGATTAAAACAGTTATTCACCTCAGCGAGTGTGAAAAGTCAACCTCTGCAAAAGATCAAGGCTGGACTCTGACATTAATCAGGGTTTAATTCAAACGGGTTCAGATTCAGTCTCAGGTTGGAACTCAGCAGAGCTGCACACCAGGATTCAAATGGAGCTGATCACAGGCTGAATTCCCACCTGAAATTCAAAGAAGATTGGAGACGAGCCAAAAAGCTGCCGTGCAATAAAAGAGAAGCACAGCAGATGTTTTCTGTTCAGAGACTACTTTTCTCTTCTATTGGCTTTTTTGAACCTTTTTTTGCCTTTGAAAATGTAGCTTAAGGCTCAATGATCTTTATCAGAGACGATTCAGGCTGTAAGCCAGCACATTTACACCTATATACGTACAGGCAGTATCCTCCTTGGCCCCATGAAAACTGGAAGTGAACAACAAACACACCCAGTATGAGCTCATTTCTGTGGGAGGACGTAAAACTGATGTATGCATTGGATAGAAACATGAGTTTGGGACGGAACTGGAGCACAGAGCCTGAAGATCACGTCCTCTGTTTGGACAGGAAAGGGTGCCTGACCTTCCCTGTCACAATAATCGTCAATCTCTCCTCTAATGTAAAGCTCAAAAGCCCACTGTGAGCTCTTCAGGACGCAAACAAAGGAGCAGCGAGCTTCAACAGCTGCCAGAGACTGCGTACAGCTCTGCAGCCATATGATTAAAGCCCTTTTCAGTCAGACAACCATTCAACTCTGAAAACAAATGTATGGCTTGGCTTTGACTCACGGGTCTACACATGTCAGCTGTGTGTGTGTGCGTGTGGTGTGGGGGGGGGGGGGTTGTTTGAGCATGTTTGAGCATGTGTTGGTCCCTGTCATCACTGAAGGGGGCCATTGTTCTGCCTGCAGGTACATCGGTGGCCCTCCACTGCTTCAACACTGTGAGGAGAGTAAATATTACGTATGAGCGGCGGTGAACTGCGGTTTCGGGAGTCGTCGCCGCCGTGTGGAGTTGACTCTCAGAGTCAGCAGCCTAAAACCAGAAATGAATGTAAGGATTCCATAAATTGGGAGTGATGTTACATTTTCTTGACCACGGAGGCCGGGTCCACCCCTGGATGGGTCGCCGCTTCATCAGATGTGAACATTTGTGGGTTTGGCACCTTGCTCAAGGGCACCTCGGCAGTGCGCTGAAGGCGTTGGTAGTAGGGGACGGGGCCTAAGCTGAGAAAGTCTCCACTGCTCAGCACGGTCCCCCATGAGACTGAGCCCGTACAAGTCCAGCACTGATCACAGCTCATTTCCTGTATCAGGGCCAAAACAGCTTGGCCTCTATGAGCCGAGTGTTGCTCAGCTTCGTACGCTGCGTTGATCCCCTCCTGGTTTGACAGAACTAATTCCTGCAGCTGATATATATTGATATTGACTGATTCTGATTAAGCCGTTTCTACATTTCTGTTCTCTGCAAATGACCCACAAAAAAGTCCAGCAAAGTCTTTGCAATGACACCACACCTGAAGGGTGTTACCAGGCCGGGGCTGGATTAGATCTAGAATCTAGATCTAATGCAGCGTTCTGGTGGAAGAGCAACATCAACTGTCTGGGAAGGTTGAAGAAAAGCATCACCTTATTTACCCACTTGTTTCATGATTGGAGATAATAGGAGTTTCAATAAGCTGTTGTTGCTTAGATGAAGAAACACAAACAGTCTTACGCCTGCAATATTATTTGCTCACAGAAATCTGTGTGTCCAAAAAATTCCCCGACCGATATCAGGACCAGTCTCATATTTAGGAGCCTGAGGTTTGGGTTCAAACCTCCTTTAAAGATTCTTCCACAGTATAAAAAAACAAACAAGTGTTGTGTTTGGGAACATAATAAAATGGACGGTAAGACTGAGCAGTTCAGTGGGGCAGACAGAGGTGAGCGGGAATCATCACGCCATCTTATTGTTGGCTTTCAGTCCATTAATCTCATTGGCCCAGCCATAAAAACAACGGCGGGATGAGAAGAGAACTAGAATCACACAGACAAAGTTTGCCAGCCACCCCCAGACCACCCCCCCCCCCCCCCCCCCCCCCACCCACACACACACACACACACACACACACTCTCCCCCCTTCCCCAGTCCCAGTTAAATTCATGCATGCCAGCCTCGGCCAAAACACACCCAACAGCACAAGCTAATGTGCCAAACTGCTGCCTGGAACAAAAACTAGATTTGAAAGAGGCAGAGTGATGCAGGACGGCGTCTGTTTAAGGACCAAACCCAAAATCACCATAAGTGGAGATCAGGTTTCAGGGGTGTGAACTCTGTGGTGCCGCGTCGAGCACCTTCGGCCTTAATTATTCTGCCATCGCAACAGTTGAAACGCACGACATGTGCAGCATCAGAGCTTCAGGCAGATGTTGTAAACTCATATTTGACCTGAACAGTGAGTAGATCAGTCAGCTCTACGCTGGGGACAGGCCTGTTTCTGACAATCTGCTCCCACCAACCCCACCCCCATACACACACCACACACACACACACACACTGCCCCGGGCTTCAAAGTGCTGAAGCTAATGGGATGCGACCACCATGCTTAGTTAGGTAGAGACATGATCCATGTCCTGATCAGAGAGGAGGACAGGAGGTGAAAGGAGGGTCGGTCATAGGAACAAGGAGAAGGAGGAGGTGAAGATCTCGCCTGGAACTGACGAAGACTAAAGGAAGAAAATCAAAAGGGAAAAGATGTGATGAGAACGTGAAGAGAAAGGGAACGACAGGCTGTCCTCGGAGAGGTGCTGGTCCTCTTCCCTCTCCGAGGATACGGAAGCTGTTCAATCGCACCCAACTTCAAAGGCTCTTCATTAAAGCTCTGCCTGGAGATGGGAGCCCCCCCACTCCTCCTTCTGTCTTTCTTGCTCATCCTTCTTTTCTTTGCTGTCTCGCTCAGCCATTGAAAACAGCAGGTAGAGATGCTCGTGAAAGACTGAAGCGATGACAAAGGGACACAAAGCGAAAGATCAGCCATGCAGTCACCAGAAAAGTGTCTGCAAATAAGAAATGCTTTTTCTCCCCATCTGCATTCTTTTGTGGATGCTTCAGCTCAGCCGGTGATGTTGTCTCGCTCCTCTTCGTCACGGCTCGAGGATTTAGTCAGAGGCAGATGAAAAGCTGTTTACAGGCTTGAGAGAGGAATCAGAATAGAATCAGAGGTGGATGTTTCAGTGTTTGAACCCCATCATGACAGGTAGTCAGCTGTTGCGTGGAAACATTGTGTTCCAAAAAAAAAGTTTTTAACTTTTAACTTTATCCAGCAGCAACTCGATAAACTACAAGGACCATCACCTCTGACCACTCAACACGACCCTCGATGGGCCACAGCACCACCGGTGCCCCTCCTGTCAGCTCAGACCGGCAACAGGAGGCAAACATTCCCACAGACTCACCAACACTGGACATAGAAGATTGGAAGAATGTTGCCTCACAGACAGAGTCATTAACATGAAACATGAAAGCTTGGAGCCTCAGATTAACTGTTTGGGTTGATGCTGGTTGTTCCGTTTTCCCCACAGAAAGGGTAACTTGGTGTCCAAACTATAAGGATAATACTCTTTTCAATTTTTCCACTTTTGTTATTTTTATTTCCAAAGTGCGGTGAGCAGGTAATAAACCTGAAATCAGGAAATGCAAGGTTTCACTCATGCATTATAAGTATTTACATACACATTGCATCATATTCAAATATCAAACATTAAATATCAGCAGCAAATGAAATCTTGAAACACATTAATAACATTCAAAGTAGCAAATCCCAAGCATTTATGTATGTCTCAAAGGCAAATCTGATATAGCCCAGCAGTAGCCTACATGACAGCAGATGACAAAGCCAGCAGAAAAGTAAGTAACCCAATAAAACTCACCAAGCAGCCGGACACCAGGTAAGAATGTGGACAGGTAACCAATACAGCTGAAATCTCCCGCTTCCTTTTGAACCAGTCAGAAGGGTCACATGGGCACAAAGTGCAGACTACTTAAAGTGACAGTGCTCATTAAACTAGCCTAGCTACCAAGGACGTATCGGCCTTTTAGCCAATGAAACCGTTTTATCCCTTAGAGAGAAATAATTAAAGAGAAGAATTAAAGAAATAATTAAGGAAAACTAAAGATGAAATAGGACAATTCCACAAAACACAACACTGGTAGTGTTCTGGTTGGGGGGGGGAGGGGTACGTTCTTGGCCACTTCCATCCCTTAATGACCACTGTGGACCATCTTCTGATGGCTCTTCTATTTAAGGTTTACTGTGTGTGTGTGTGTGTGTACACCATTTTTATACTCTCCATCCAACAGTGTCTGTTACAATCAAAATTGTCTCTAGGAGCTTTATAGACCCCCAACAAGCAACACTGGCAGGAAAAAACTCCCCATTAACAGGAAGAAACCTTGAGCAGGATCAGGCTCATGTAGGGGGACCCTCCTGCTGATGGATGGCTGGGCGGACGAGGAGAGTGGGGAGGACAGATAGACATAATTCCACATTAATTACACCAAGCTATCATTAGGCTCCTTTAGGGTCAAAGGTCAGCAGGTCAGCCATACCTGTAGATGGGTAGAGAATCAAAATACACAACCATTAGAACGAACCTTCTGGATAATTAGATAAACATTTAAATGGATGGAAAAAATATCCAAATTGGCTGGAAATTGGAAAGGCCTAGCTTAGGCTTCCACGTCCACATGCTAACGTCACAATTAGATTCATGTTGGCATCAGCTGCTGAAAACACATCATGAGGATGTTTTAGGATCGTTTCAAGAATTTTGATTCGTAGATACGGTTCGAATAATGCTGCAAACAGCAGACATGCTCATGTCTAGATCACCATTCCTTTATCGGACTCCTGTTTTGTCTGCCTGCTTCCTGCTTGTCTCCGCCTCTTTCTTCAGGTGGAGAGGAATCATTCATCAGTGAGAGACGGTTCACCTGGTCTGGGCCTATAAGAGCTCACAGCTCAGTGTCTCTCCTTGCCTCCCAGCAGCAACAGCCTTGTTTTTCTTAGCTAGCTTCCTTGTTTAGCCAATCTTCAGATGTTTGCTGCTCGCTAACATAGAGACGCAGTCAAAGCTCCAGCATATTCAGCCTCTTTCTGCTCACATCCATGATGATAGAAGAATGCAGTTGATGTTTGTGGATATTTGGAGGAAAGCTGCTTTCTACATGATGAGGAGCAAGAGAATCTTGTGGATTCTGTAATCTGACCACAGCGGGGGGCAGCGCGAGGATTCAATACACTGGGAAGGACAATCGTTGGACATAGACAAAACAAGACAAGAACCACAATGAAAAGAAACCCGAGGAGGAAGTGTAAACAATCATAACAGGAGGACGAAAAGGTCCTCAAACAGAAAACAGGAAACACGCCAGAAATGGCAACAATAGCACCAGAAACACAACAATAGATTTCATCCCATCAGCTGCCTCAGCAACAACTGGAGACGCTCCTTTTTGACACACAGTATTCTGTCGAGCTCAAATTGAAAAGAAATTAAGACAGGATTAAAGAAATGTGAGTGACAGTGAGACAAGATGCTGTTGCAGCCATGTGGTCACACCTCAGCTGGGGGGGGGGGGACTGGAAAATTGGTCAACAATGGCTTTAATCATTATTCCAAATTATTACTATTACCTCCATTAATAGCACTACCTTTACTCTTCTTTTGTTTCTTTTAATGAGCAGTAAAAATGTGCCGCCACGCTGTAAAAAATGAATAGTTTAGTGTAAAAACTGAAAGCAGATGTGAGTTCAGGATTCGGGACTTTAGCTCTGCTGTTAAACAGTCAAACCACAATTAAAAGTGCCAGAAAGTGTCCTGTTCTCATGAGCTATGAGGACAATTCCATCCAACTTTGTCCCTCAGTGGATTCAGATTAATTAGTATCTAATGGTTTAAATGGTCTCATCACTTCCATCCTCATCACAAATAAAACTTCTATTTTAATTTAGCGGACAGCCAATGAGCGGGCCCTGTTTAAATGAATATCATCTTACAGGCTGTCACTGGGGACCACGCGGAACCAAGCAAGTGTGTGTATGTGTGTGTGTGTGTGTGTGTGTGTGTGTGTGTGTTCAGATGAGGCTGGCGGGGGAATGAAATGATTTCCAAATCCTATCACGAAGAATTAAGGTGGCACATTGGCTTTCATTATCAGACAGCGTTTAATCAAGGAACTCTGTGATGAAGCGAGCAGCTTCTCATTTCTCTAGACTGGGATTGTGTGTGTCCACACGCACTTTGTGTGTGTGTGTGTACTGTATGTTGTCTTGTTATTTGCATTAACAACGTGCATCAGCGTACATTTTTTGGTTCGTGCTACACATCACATGCGACCCGATGACTCTCTGAACACCCACAAGAGACATTTCCAAAGCATATTTGACCTTTAGGTTGGGGGTCACCTGTGTGTGCGATGAAAGGACACCGTGGGGTTAGAAAGCTAACTGGATTAGCAGCACACGAAGGAGCCACAGTAGTTCCAGACAACATAACAGTGTTTAGGATGCGAATGCAACTTTTAAAACCCTATTTTTGACGCCACTGCTGGACCTTCGAACAACAACAGACCCAAGCTAAGATCCAAAGCACCACCTACTTGGCAGCGAGCGTTAGCATGCTTTTGTTCTGTGCTCAGCTATTGAACACTGAATGGGTGTAGCCTTCTTGAGATAATTAGAGGTTTTATGTGTCCTCATTTGAGTTTTCTGTTGAATTGTGCTGGAGTGTCCCAGATAATTACACTTCTGACTCATGCCAATAAATGCAATTCATGTCAGAGGGAGGAATGAAAACTGGGGCATTTTAAGGATTTTCAATTTATTGGCTCAGGATGTTCTCAAAACATGCTTGAATGAGTAACCAAGAGGAATGTTTTGTGTGATACTGGGAGTTTGGGAGCTGGGGTGTCGTCGTCCTCCGGGATAAGACGTCATTTTCCCTCATGCTTGATTTATTTCCATGATCTTTGCTTCAGTTTAATATCTGAATTCCAGCAAGGTGAGTTTGTGGCACTAAAAGCTCACGCTGCTGCGGTTCTTCGTCATTTCAGCTTCATGAAAACAGACGTTCAACCAAAACTCGCCAGGACCCAATTCAAGACTAACCTCTGGAATAATTCACACCAATTTGTTGAGCTAGTTAAGGAAGAACCGCTCATATGAGGAGGACGTTGGTGGAGGTCTACTAGCTCTACTGAGTTCCTTTTTTCCAACTTTGATTTTGAAAGAAGAGTGTGACCAGCAGTTTTGATGCTTTGATGCCTCGAATGAGCCGGAACAGCTCTGACGAAGATATTTCTCCTGTATTGGTCTATTTATATCATGATGGGGCTTTAAAAAGTTGAGTCATTCGAACGTAGATGGAGATTAAACCCACGCGCGGTTACTCCAGATTTATTCTGGGGCAGCTGGGAGTGCTCTTATCTCCTCTGTCCTCTTTGTGTGGTCACAATTTATATCTGGTTAATGGATTCCAGTAATGTCTGACTAGTTCTCACTGCATCACTAAACTGGAGCCGCTAAGAAGCGAAACATCACAGAGATGCAGAAGAACCGGTCCGAGCGGTGGGGCTGTCTTCATGGATCCAACCTCCTGATGTTCTGAACAACTTCCTGATGTTCTGATTGATCAGCTCAATCAATCTTTATTCTCTCTCAACGAACCAGTCAAGACCAGTCCAGGCTGGAAGGGGATGGCCTGGTCATCAATGGACCTCATGTCCAGATGAGGAGCATCTGGATAATGTTTGAAGTTGCTGGCAAAGCACGTTAACAGGCAAATGGGTTGTCCAACAGAAGTTCCAGGACAAGTTGTCCCCACTGGTCTGACTGTGTGTAGGGAAGACCTGGTCCATCAACACCGAGGTGATTGTCTGGGTGGACCAGAGTAATTTGCATCACCCTGAAACCAGAGCTGCAAGGTCACGTGATCAAGTAACTTTGTTTTTGGATTTATGAGAAAACCTTGAGAGGGTGAAAATAACAAAACTATGTTTATTTCTTTGGACCAACCTTGGATGGTGAGATCAACCACAAGTCGACGTGACCTTTGGAAGGTCAGCTGATAGTCAAGTACAACGCTGTGAAGGTTCCACGTTCTCCCGGTGCCCTTCTAATGCATGGTTGCATGTCCCCCTCATGCTGCTGTGAACGGTCTGGAGGTCCAGAACCAGCTGGAGCTCATGGTGCACATGGTCTCCTGGAGGCAGCAACAGCTGCATTTGGGTTTTAGGTTCTCTTTCATCCCAGCTGGTTGTCCTGACGGCAGGATTCTGCTGTTCAACGGATGTTTTGTGTTGTGGATGTTCTCATTGAAGATGGTGTTCATGAAGTGGAGATTTACAGCAGATGAAAGAGACCAGAACAAAATGCTGTTAGCGGAGCTAGCCGACATCTTAACTGTGCTGTTCTTTTGAATATTATTTTATTCTGAGATCGCTACACACACCATCCAGACTGTTTTGGGTCCTTTATAGTTTAAAAAATCATTTTTTCCCCTCTCACTGCTAAGCTAGCTATGCTACTGTGCCAACTTTTAGGTTTTATCCATTTTAGTTGGAGAGAAAATGGTTGGAGGTGGTCTCTCAGGGGGTCAAGGTCTCTCAGGGGGTCAGGGTCTCTTCTGGGTGGAGTTTGCATGATCTCGCACTGTCTTTATTGGTTCTGCCCAGGTTCTCTGTCTTCCTCCCACAGTCCAAAGATACAGATTTAGGCTAACTGGTGACTCTTTAGGTGAATACGAGTGTGAATAGTGGTTTAGCTCCACGTCAGCCCTGCACCCCTCACCCAAAGCCCCGGAACATGAGCTTTTTTTCCACACGTTCCCAGAAAGAAAAAAAAGCCCATTTTAAAATCACAGATTTCTCACGCTCCTCTGTGTTGTCTTATTCGGCCGTTGGGCCTCACGTACAGAGGCCCAACGGCCTTAAGTTTCCTTGTTTCTCCATGGGTTGACACCGACTTCCACTCATCAGCCGACGGGCTTATTGAATTTGTTCTGCTGCGACACGGGCGGAGCAGGAAAAATGATGGACAATCAGAACATTCGAAAACAAGCAGCGGTGAGTCAGAAATAAGAAAGCTAATCTCTTTATGTGCTTTAGCGAGATGCAGCTGCTCCCTTCTAGAGTTCACACACTTTAAAAACCAGGCAGATTTGGACGTAAACTGGAGATTAAAAAGGCAAATCTGTGCAACACAGAGAGCAGCAGCACATGGAGCTTTATTAGCTACCACTTCAGCCTCAACGTCAACGGCCTCTCCAACTGGTTCCTGTCAACTGCAGCCTCCACTCTGGGTTTTCTGTCTCTAATCCGCCGTTGGGCAAACGCCACCCGTGATATAGAAAACATACTGACCCGATTCCATTGAAGCGCCTAGAAAAGACAGTGCAACATCCAGTAGTTATGGGATGGAAAGCCCCTGGAAGGCATTTTTTTAACTGATTGTTTTTCATGACAGAAAGGTTCCATCTTTTCATCCATCCAGCCATCCATCCTTGGGGGCGGGGCTTAAGCTCGGCTGACCCTGAAGTCCACATTTTCACGTAGGGTTGGAAATGTAATGCAGACCCATCTTCTCATATTAGGAGCTTTTTATTCAAGCTTTGGCGCCTGATCATAGACAAAACATCCTCTGCGTCCATCAATCGTCTCACTGCTTTTCAAAAGAAATTGGAATTCTTCCACGTTTCAAAGGCAAATGTTCTGCACTTAATTGTTCAGGTTTCACTTTAGCTGCAGTTCTTTTATGTACAATTTCTTTTGTTTCCACACTCAGAGAACATGTTCACAGCACACGCAGTAGTTCCTCCAATGAAAGGTTCATTTCTTTTGTTCTCGTAAGAAAAACAACAATAGAGCTTTCATCAGGGGGGATCTATACTGTACATGCTGTGAACACTCTCCGAGCCTCATGTGTGAATATAGGACAGGACCATCTCCAACATGTGTGCACACACCTGGCGGCTGCTGCATCAGCTCAGGAGAGCTTCTGCCTGAACGAAAGGATAAACATTTAAGCTTTCAATCACATGTAAAACAAGAGCGCAGCTCCGTCTCCGTGCACTAATGCAGATGACGTTTCACTTTCATTTCAATAGGAAATCTGCTTTTATCCAGGAATGTGCTTTGAGGCGTAACCGTGGAAATGCTTCCTTGATCACACACTTTTGCGGCGTGCACCGATGCGTGAATGCTCCCCCCCCCCCTTCATCTTCAAAGCAAACACAACAAGGTGAGCCTTTTTCTGTGTGCACGGCGGCCCCTCTTTAAACCTCCGTATCGATGAAGACCAGCACCTTGCATCTTTTCCTCACATGGATCGCTGCAGCGTACCAGCTTCATGGCCGTGCTAGGGGACCAGTGCATGTGTTTATGTGGTAACTATGGTAACCACAGCTTGATGAATCCTCCCTCCTTGGTCATGCTCCGAGCCTCATATCAGACAAAACGCTCTCCCTCTCTGACTGATGGCACCAGAGAAGATCCTGCTTCACCGCTAATCCCCAGGGTTACTCTAATCTGCCTGTGTAATAGGCTGAGATTAGGGCACGAAAATGATATGGTGCAGCACATCACTGCACAGATTACTCATCTGCACATTAATCCCCTTTGACTTTAAGTAATGATAAGAGAAGCTCGCTGCTTTTGCATATTAAATGCAGCCCTACATTGGAAATGTGCTCTATTTACAGAGAATAGGCCCTGGCGTCATTTTTTTTTCCTGGACATTTTTGGCACATTTGTTGCCATGACTACTAGGCGGTAATCACGGTGAGAAACGTGCTTTACCATTGACTAATTAGCCAAATGAGGGAGATTTTAAAGCAGTTAATGAGCCATAAAGCGGTTTGTCTGAGCTCAACTCTGCGGACTGAAGCATTTCTTAATGGATCCCAGGAGAACTCTTCGCTTTAATGTATTTATAATGAAACCCATATGAAGCTACAGCCACGAACTTGCACACAAGCATAAATACTAACACCTTCTTTCTTCCTTTAGTTCATGTGTTTGAAATTAGAGTTAAGATCAGAGCGCTCCAAAGCCCCAAAGTTACACAACTGCTTGTGTTGTTAATGTGTCCAAATTTAGGGGCTCAGCTTAGTTCACACCCACCCTCATCATGACAAACCTACAGTACAACTCAAACCAAGGATCCAGTCTTTCCTTCCTTTGACTGGAACCAGGCTGCTTCTGTCTATCCTGGAGCTCGTTTGGGGATACAGACGAGCCCCGTAAAGTGGACGTTTGTGTGGACTTTAGCAAAAATGTTTCAGATGATTGTTTTTCCTGTCAGGAAATAGAGAAACTGAGCTCACGGTCACGTGTCCGGCCCATAGCGAGCGACTCTGAATAGGCTTTTGGCTTTTGCCTGCTGGTAAATGACTTTGTCCAATTCGACCAGTTTTAAACAAGTGTGTGCAATTTATTTGACCCCATATCCCTCCAGTCAAACTGGGACTTTTCCATCAAGTGGCGGCTGAATAACGAGAGGCGCCTGACAGAAGTCACATCGCCGACTGGCCCCCAGCCACAAAACAAAAGTGATGAATAAAAGAAGAGGACGCAAACTGCTTCGTATTAGGCCACAATGTTTATTCAGTAGTGTTGTTTCAACTTATAGGTACAATACTGTCAGCTTTTGTAAGACTAAAAAAAATGAAGTTACCGTTACAGTCATCCATGCGCACAGAATGCCAGTCACGTCGTTTACACCTTTTCTGCATGTACGCGTGCTCACCATGAGCAAGTACAATTCCAAATGTTAGGCACTTTGAAGGTTTAAAACGTTTGTGAATATACATTTATATATATTTATATATTTTCTCATATACTAATAAGCAGTTGGACTCAACGGTCAGGTCTCTGATGGAGAAAGACGACAACAAAAACTCTAAGAGGATGAAGATGTGGAGGAGGGAACATGGTGTGGCCGTAGTTGGGGGGTGGGGGGAGTAGAAATACTGCGAGTCTTTGGGTTTTTCAGTATAGTTCAGTACCTTTAGTCCAGCTAAGAAGAGACGGGTGGGGAAGGGAGGATGGACAGATGGACGTGGGGACGAAGAGGGACATCTACTGTGAGTACATCACATCATCGTACAGCTGAGACGGACATCTTCACTAACTGGTCACTCTAAGACACCAGTTCCTCTTGGTCTAAAGGAAGGAGGATACAGGAACCACGGTGCTCTTGTTATCTGCCGTCTGTGTTGTTGATGCAAAACCGACATTAAAACATTTGAACCTCTGAAACGCCACAAAGTCTCTTCTCCCGCCCTGACCACAAAAGCTCAGCCTCTACCCCGAACGCCACCTTCCTGAACGCCGTGATGAAGACGGTGAGGAAGAGGAACACAAAAGAACACAACATCAACAACTCAAATGGGTTGTTTGGTCAGGCATGCATCATTTAGCTGTTTATTACAACGCTTGTTGAAATCATTTCCTGTCTCCAGGTGTCGAGGAGCCCCTGGTGGGGGGGTTGACTGACTCTACATCACTTTAGCCGAGGGAAGAAGAGCGTTCTGGCGAGTTCTAGCCCTCAGGTCAAGTCTTTTTTCAAGACTATATCACTGGAACCTTAGTTTCTTCTTGTTTTAGGCATCACTTTACCAGAAAACCTGATTTTTAGAAAGGGTGGGGGGGCCCTGGTGGCCTTTGCTGCAGAGGCAAGAGCTCTGCATGGGGGGGCTTTGCCCGCCCCGGCCTGGTGGGTTTGTTTTCCAGCAGGAGCAGAGCTTCAATGAGCCGATCTGTGCGGATAAAGTGTCAACACGGGGATAGAGACAGAGACAGAGACAGAGACAGAGACAGAGACGGAGACAGCAGGCAGCCTGAGTGCCTTCGAACACACAGGATGGATCCAAATTAGACAATTTCAGATAACATGATTAAAAAAAGGGGTGGAAAATGAGAGAGGAGAGGCTAAACAGAGAGGGGGGGGGAGTGGGGGAGCAACCAGGAGGCACGCTGAAGCTACACGACAACAGCGGGACGACGAGGACAGGAATCGGACAAAAAAAAGGATTAAATGAAAAGAAATAAAAGAAGAGAAAGGAGCCAGATCTGGGACTTTACAAAAATAAAACACTGTTGAAGAGAAGGCTACACCGAGACCGAACAAATAAACAAGACAAGATCGTACGTCCACGTTTGACTGAAGACAGGTTGTGAGAGCAAATAATAAACATTGTAACCTGAAGAGAGCATTTACATTGACCTTTGAACAGCGTTAATATGAAGATTAAAGAGCTCCATCAAAACTATAAAGGCATTTTTTTTAACATCAGAGAAAAGATAAATTAATGTCATACACCTTAGAGATCAACATCGGACATGCTAGGACAAAATAAAAAGAAAAAAATAAGAAAGTTGGATTGATACAGAATATTTATACTCAATTATTTCCACTTTGACATTTTTATTTTCTTGACACGTAACAAACCGCTACAGTTAAAAGTAGTCAGCGACTGAAACAGCTCCTGTGACAGATGCGCTTTTTTCCTTGACAGATGCTGTTTTTCTTTTCATGTTTCAGCCTTTTCAAATGCACAAAATGTTTAAATACACCGAGATCTGCCGTAAGATGACAAAAGCCTGGTTTTTTATCAAAATAGGAAAGAAAAGGTCTTCATTACAATACTCTATGCAAAAGCTTTCCTTTATGCTAGTTTTCCATATTCAGCTCGTTTCGTTGTGTGTGTGCTGTAGTCGTGGACCGCTGTCTTCAACTGACACTTGTTGTGTGTTGTTCTGGTGATAAGGGGGGTGGGGGGGTGGGGGGTTTACGCGTAAAACTCCTTGGTTGGGGCCTTTTGATAGGCTGCACCGGTGGGTTTTCTCTCTCCGAGGTCGTAGCTGCCCTCGTCCTTCTTCCTCATGCGGTAGACCAGGAGGAGGATGAGGAAGATGGCGAACAGGAAGCCAATAACGCCGCCGGCAATAACAGCTGAGGCGGGAAGAGAAAGAGAGGCATCAGTATCACACAGTCACTTCCTGACACGTCAGCGATACGTCTGAGCCCGACTCCAGCTAAACCAGGATGGTCTGTTATTAGAGAGGAGCTTATGATGAAGAATGACCAGAGAAGAAGTGAAATCTTTGTTTCCCAACACTCCTTCTGCTTCAGTCCAATAAGCAGTGATGAAATAAATGTGGAGAGAAGCTCAGGCCGGGTTGTCGCCTGACTGTCTCCAGGCTGTCCCGATTTGTCCTTCTTCTTATTTTTCTGTCTCTTGCCAGCACCGGCTGGGTCTCAGAACAGAGTGAATGTGAAGTGCCAATCAATGTTCGCCTCACTCATGCAGGGAAAGTGAGACGGCGTCAGAGGGTGCAAAGATTTCCCCTCCCATCGTCTGCTTTCCTTCGCCTTTCATATTTTCAAAGAAAAGCAGCCAGTCGAGAAACACCCACGATTCTGTGAACTCTGCGAGGTCCCACAGAGGGACAGAAATGGAGCCTGATAAAAGTCATTATTTTGGGACGTGCTTCAGATGGGAGACAATACGGAAAATATTTCCCAACTCTTAGACGTTTGCCAGTAAAATCTACTGTGATGTATGTAGATTTCAGAACAATCTACCTAAGGGGACAGGATGCTGCTATGGACTTCCTGTCCGTTGTCCTACTCATGTCTCTGTATGTTGCCTTGAACAGATGTGTGGATACATACCTGCCAGCACCTCTGTCCTCTGGAAAAGGTTCTCGGTGCGGACCTCAATGGCCTCCTGTCCTGTACCGGGAGCGCTGGTCGTGCTGGTCATCTGGCTCCTCTGCGTGTCCTCTGTAGCTGGCACTGGTGCCTGCATGAGGACAGACAGATGGGCTGAATAAAAGGATTAAGGGCTTTTATTGAGAGCTGGTCCCTTCTTCTAATATTCTAAAATCCACGATTGTACAAGAAAATGTGCACCCCTGAGAACCAGAAACTAGTTCCATCCATTTAAAGGCTAAAATGGACAGGTAGACTTGGTTCTGTCCAAAGGTAAGAAAAAACCCTCATGACCATGGACAGAAAGACGTTTTTAACACTTTTTAAAGTAATATTGTGCACACTGAGAGGATAAATAAAGAGCATGTGGTCACCAAAAGTTTCCCTAAAAGGAGAAGAGGGAAAAATTGTGAATGAGTGAGTCTTTGTCCAAGAGAAGAGTAGCAGAGGCAGGACAGAAAACAATGGAGGACGGCCAGGCGGGCTTGGCAGAGAAGGTTGAGACCTGGAAGACTAATCCTAAACAGATGTAGTATCCAGTCCAGTAGAGCAGGAGAACAAGACCGAAGTGAGATCAAGGACGGTTCCAGAATATGTGATTATGTCCAATGGGATGTAATCCTCCGTAATGGGACCAAAACATGGAGAGGTGACGTGAGCACTTGATCTTTATCCTGAAAGCAACCCCACAGCTCCTGGAATTACAGTGGATTGGATGACACTCGACGAGCTGAAGGCATGCAGAGGTTCTCCACACTCTGATGACTTCAAATACATCCATCCGTCCATCCATCCATCCATCCATCCCCCAAAAGTTCTTTAGCTTAGCATTGCTGTTAGCATGGGTAAAAGCCAGTAGAAAGTTAAACTGAGCCGTTAGCAAATCTAAAACTCTTTGATTAAAACAGAATCTCAGCATCCTGGCAGGAAACAGTCTGAGCAAGTAGGTTTTATTCCCTCGGGACAAAGCCAGCCCAAGAGTTTTTGTCTGATCTCTGCGTTTATGTCAGGTCCAGGTATTTCCTTGATCCAGCCTCAAATCCATGCACAAATGTGGGACGTGTCCTCATGTCCTGTCTTCAGGCTCGCAGAAAAATGAACAGAAAGTCAAAATATTGCTTTTATTTGGGAAAGCGGTTTATTAATCCCTCTTATCACAGGCCAACTGTCAAAGCCACTCAGGTAAGATTCGACACACTCATGCACACGGAAAAGACTCCAAATGTTGCGGAGCGCCGCGGGTTTGCAGCCGTCTTACCTCTGTTCTGACTGGTTTTCTGGGTGTGATTTCCTGGGCTGTTTCCCTGTCTGTCGCGGCCTCCACCCTGGGGGTGAAGACTTTTGTGGAATCCTGAGTGGGTTCTACTGCATTGGGCTTGATGTAAACCGTGCTGATGGTCACCGCTTCCTCTACCACTTCTTCACCTCCACCTGGGAGGAAGACAAAAGAAAAGGTAAATGTGGTGCATGAATAAGAAGACAGAGCACAAAATAGTCCCTGAGTGAAGGGTTGTCTCACACTACAATATTATCCAGGCGGCAAAACTTCAGGGTGAAACGGGACCAACATCAGCACGTGCATTATTCATGAAGCACAGTCGTCGTTCATCTCACTTAACTTCACATTCTGAGATTTTAATTGCAATGTATTGTTTACAGTTTGAATGGCCAACCGAATCCAGGCTGACAGAGCAGACTAATAGTGCTTATACGCAATATTAAAAGGGCTAGTGATCATATTTGGGTCTAACCCAGTCTAAATCTCTCTGACTGTGGCGACAGAGAGAATAATCACTTTTGACAAAGAATGAGGTTGGCTAAGGTGCTTAAAGCAAGCAGAGAACAGAGAGGCTAATAAAAAAGGGACATAAAATTCGCAGACTTTCCCGAGGCAGCCTGTGCGACAAGCAAATCGCGATTGAAACTCGGGGAGAGAAAGATAAAAGGTAGTGAAAGAGAGATTAAACAGAGGGAAAGAAGTAAATTAGATGAAGGGAGAGAAAGAGGAAGGCAGAACCACAGAAAGGTCTACATTTAACTTTGCGCTATCACACCTCTGGGTACTCGTCTGACTGGTGTTGCTGCTGCACGTGCACGTGTAACCGATGTGTGGGGGTGCACATGCCCTTACCTGAACCGGACCCTGAGTTGAAGTCATCGTCATCCTCAGGGTAGTACCCTCCTGAGCCTGTGTCATCCAGGTACAGGTCATCAGCCTGAGCCGCTACTCGTCCTATCTGCAAAACAAAGTGGCTCGACGTCACGTGCGCTCCTGCTCCTCACACTTACGTTGCTCATGTTCACCACTGCCTCGTGTCCTTGAAGAGTCGGCTACGCTGTGAGCTAAATGCTAAATGTAGCGCGTCGTTGCTGATCTTTGTCTATATGGCTGAAGCACGTTGCAGGTTCGAACGACCCTACAGCCGCAGACAGCTGTAATCTGAGGACAGTTTGAGGCAAATGAAACTGTCTGGGAAGTTAGCAGTAGTTAGCAGCAAACATTAAAGGCGGGATTAAAGGAAAACACGGGATTCCCTGCATCATCCGGTCACCGGGATGCATCCGAGGGAGACCGAGAATCTCAGTGGGTCGTTTAATAAAAGCAGACTGAGAATATCTGAGTAGACGGGGCAGCGTAGAGGCCATGAACACGGAGCTAAAACGGTTAAAAACACAGGTCCACCAACATGGAGCTCCCCCACAACACTGTTGTCAAGACAACAAGCCTAAATGGTGGGAATGTTTGTGTTTTGGCTTACTGGAGTGACTGGTTGAAAAGAGGAGTTGAACAGTGCCTGGGTGTTTAACAGTGCCTGCAGTGGCTGGTGCACAACACAAGGAAAGAGATTTTTCCTTTTTTTATAGTGGGGGGGCAACGCAAAAGCACCTGCATGTTGAACACATGATAAAACAACCGGTCAGCGCGTGTACGGACGGCGATTATTTACGAGTTGTGTTGCGTCTGTGTAAATAGAAGAGTTCTAAAGGCTTCCATGGTAACATCCATTCAGTCTGTGGCCTGCTCCTGTACTGATGGCCCTGTTTGAGAGAGAAAGGGGAGCACAAAAGGGAGCCAAGAATCTGTCACCCCCGTGTCTCTGCGACCATTAAAGCAGATGCAACAGTTAAAGGTCTACAGAGGGGATCTCCTGATAAACCCCGGGCTGAATCAAGTTGGGCTGGAGGAAATAATCAGCAGGAAATTAGTGTTTTTGTTGAGGGCAAAAAGCAGGCCTGCTGTGATCCACCAAAACAGTGGCGTGGGGGGAAGGGGGGGGGGCTGCTTTAGAGTTTTTACATCTGCTCTGTCCTCATTTAGAAATCGTCATAATACCCTATTTTTATTTCATTCCGCCTGCTCTTGGAGTGTTGATTTTACCCCCATGTGGCTGCTAAATGTTCACATGAACCTCTCAAATGGAATATTGTCGCATGAGTTTTTGGAACTCATGGCAACATACAGAACATTATCCTTGGTGAAATGGAATTGGTTAGTTTAACGCCGTGAACAGGAGAAGAAACAGCACAATCCACTGACTTTGGGGCATCTTGGCATTTGTTATTAAGCGCAGCATTCAGATGCGAGTGTGTTCACTCATGCATTTAAGTCATTCTATACACACATGTGTGTGTGGAGGCATGAAAGAGACGGGTTCTGCATAACAAAGCCGAGGAGAGCGCACCCAGCTTACAACAACGTCAAAGAGATGAAACAGAAGCTTCACTCTCAGCTGCCTCTGACTTTTATGGGGGAAAAGGTCTTTCACCACCAGGCTGCCTGATCAAAGACACAAACCGTTCAAAGCAACTTCATCAGAACAGTATTTGCCATCTTGCTTCCCAAACCGCCCTCTACATGTGGAGCACAAGAGCCTGAGAACTGAGTCATCAGCCCATGTGGTCTGAACCAGCAGTACCCCCACATACACCCCAGAAAAGGGCCACAGATCAAATGGTGACAAAAGACACTAATGAGAAGAGAGGCCACACACACACACACACACACACACACACACACACAGAGGGCAAATGGCACCAAGCTGGAGTCATCTGCACCGATCTCTGCACGAGTGTGGAAGGCGTCAATTTCAAATGCGTCATTTCAGAAATAAACTGTAGTCCCACAAAGGCGGTGGACAGCAACGCAAACCAAAAGTGTTTTTTTTCCTTCCTCTAAAAGCACCAACAACTTACCGGGTTAGCTTTCAGTTGACGATGCAAAACTAACTATTAGAGATCGTGCTGAGAAAATTCCTGATGCGCCACTGGGTTCATTTTTATTACAAAAAGTGTAATTCTGTCCAGCCTTCAGTTTTTACACCTAAAGTAGCACCATCAATCACTGATAACCTTTATTATTCTATTTCTGACTTTTTTTTTTTGTTAACATTCGTAGATGTCAGACGTTCAGCTCTCCAGGCAGCTTAATAACCACTAATGAGTCCACATCTGAAACAGTCTTTTTGCTTCAAACCAAGTTAAACAAGCAACAAATGAGCATGTGTGTGCAACCAGCTAGCTTTGTGAGCAACCTCAGACAAACTGATGCTGGACTTGATGGAAAAACCCGAGAATTTCATTGCTAATCCTTCTAGCGCTTTTTTAAGCTCAAGGATAGCTACGAGTATTTGCACAAGCCTATATTGAAGCATAAAGGCTTCATTTTGAAGAGTTAGCGAGAGACTCGTACAGTGTGAAAGATGAGATCACAAAGAAGGGGATTCAAGAAAGAGGAGGCGAGAAGGACATTGGATGAGCAGTTTTAGCTAATGCTGTTGGCATTTCCACCTGCTAATGAACAATTAAGCCAGCAGGGTGGCAGCTTCCAAATGTCTTCTTATTGGCCGTTTCAGGTTGACCTGCTGAACCCGAGAGAAAAAAGATAGGACAAAACAGATGATAGAGAAGAGGATGAAAAGGAGGCTCTCAAAAGAGGAGAGGGGAACAAAGACTAGAGTGGGAGGAGACTTGAGGGGGGGCAGGGAGGACAATCCCATAGCCTGGAGGATGCTGTGCTAAAAGCCTGTCAGAATCACCACGTCACCGTGTCTGGCAGCGCCTGAGAGGTCTGTGAGCTCCAACACTAGCTGTGCGCTGGCTAATTCTGGAGCTTCCTTCTTTACATTAGATGAGGTTGAGGTTGGAAAAGACACACGCGGGAGGAACCTGGACACGTCCAAACAAGCCCTAGAGACAAGATAACACACACTAGGGCAACAACAGTCTGACTGGGGGAAATGGGGTTTCCCAAAGAGATGCACACACTCAACACAAATCACACTGGTCCATTTGAGCACCCATGGGACACACACACCCCAGCTCCAGCTCTCTCTCTCTCACATACACACACAAAACACATCCAGCTCTCACATCCTGAAACAAGATGACTATCCAGACACACACTCTGACACTAGCTTCAGAGCGGGGCTGAAAACGGACTGAATCAAAACACACATGGGACCAGGATGGTGGGCAAACAGCATCCCACATCCTCCCCTGCTTGTCTTAACCACTTCCAGAACTACATAAACTACACCCCTTTCAAATCCACCAAACTCAGACGACGGTCTCGGTTCCATTTCCAATGAACATGTTTGGTGCAGATGAACAGCGGCATTCTTTTATTTCGCTCTGCGCTTCATCCCAGTGGATTCCAAAAAGAAAGCTCTATTTACTCTCATTGGGAGAGATCCCGCTCAGCAGCTTCTGCTTTAAAAATGTTCACAGTGAAAGTGATTATGAGGTCCAGGGCTGTGTCAATACCCAGAGAATAAACATGGGTCCAATGCAGCAAAACAAACAGTAAACACAGGAGATGATTCTGTGTTGACTGGATGAAGCCGTTACCATAAATTAACACTGATAGTAAGTGATGAGAGCCCTCAACTGAATCAAGTGTCACATAAAAAACCAATCAGAGAGGAAGTCCAGACTGTTACCGTCACTTCGCAGGTTCTTCTCGGTTTTACAGCCCATGATGGGAAGAGGAAGTTAATACGGTGATTAGAAATGCAGCAGACATTAATCAAAAAACTTTCTAACCACAGTTGGTTGATTATGGATAAAGCATTTAAAGCCCACAGATGGAGGCTGACGGTAAAGGCATTAATTCAAGAAAGCAAGTAAATTTATCCAGATGAGTTCATCTGTGGCCTCCTCCTCAAAAGAATTGGACTGCCTCTTGGAAAGTATGCTAATTCCCTTTCCTGTCAAAGGAGAAATCAATAAATATATTGATTTGCGAGCACTGTATGACGGCGAACACATTTCTGAAGATTGAATGCAGGGAGAAATAGCAACCTCGTCTTCAGTGGAGCTCATTTATCACATTGGCGAGGGTTTCCGGAGTGCTGCGCGCCAAACTTTAGCGCTGCCACAGCTCCTTTTCAGATGCAGCCTAGCTAGAGTTGTTTTTTTCCCACTCATCTCAGAATATCAAGTGGAAACCTTTTCTGTCATTGCCATTTAGCCGATAATGCACGCAATTTGAAGACATTAACCACAGTTTCAGCGACATTATTCATTCATAGAATCATCAAAAACAGGATTTAGCTCAGTTTACTGCACTTCCTTGTTTAAATCTCTGTCTCAATTTGCTCAGCTGCATTAAATGTGGCGATATAACAGCTCCTGTAATCTGCATGCTTCATCATTTTTCTCTATAAGAACTAGTCAAGGCCTATCTGCAAGTTTCCAAGACCCTGGAATTCTAATAGATGAGCGGGAACAATTGGGAGGGCGAAGAAAAAGGAGTCTGTAAATCCCTCATTAACAAAGTAACGGTGGCAGAGCGACCCACTGGCTTCCAATTTATCTGTTGTACTGGCCTGTCACAGATCCATAATCAGGGTCAATACAGCAGCGGCGGCGCTGCTCGGGGCCTTTCATTCTGCTGCTGACAAACTCACCTCCTCCGTGACCTGGACTTTATCACTGTGGAACAGACAGGATACTGAAAACACAGAGGAGAAGGGTGGTGGTGGTGGGGGGGTGTTGTTGTCCTAACACAGACTAATCACACGGCAGTCAGCTCAGTAACGTGGTTAGAGCCACTGCCCTGAGACCTCACGTCTCCGCTGTGTCACGCCAAAGACCTGATACCTGATGCCGCCCTGAGAGGGAAAGTGACTCTCGCCACGCTAGTATCACGGCCGGGGGGCGGACGTCTACAACATCAAGAAAAAGGAGATGATCTTCTGTCCTCAGGGTTCCTAAAAGACCGACTTACCTCGTTTTACAAGAAGAAGAACGTGAGGAGAGAAGTGAGTGGTCATCTTTTAAACGTGCGGGAATCCAGCCTCCCTAATGCAAAGACTGACTTGGGTTTATCAGTTCACCTATACAGAGTTTCAGCAGCCTCTTTCCATGAGCCTTTAATGGGACTTTATAGGGATCAGGAAGTTTATCCGTGGAAGTATGGACGCCATCAATGATTCTTTGTTGCAAACGCCACGGCAAAGAGCCAAATGACCTCACAAGAGGATGCAAACAGCAAAAACGATGACGTCTGAGCAACTGAGCGAGGAACATATCCCTGAACAGGCCTTTGAGGAATCCAAATCTTATCGAAACGAGCCTCCTCGATGATCCAACCCGCTGCATCATCAGTGAGGAATGAGCAACAGATGTGGTTGATGGTGTGACAGAGACTGACAGAAGTAGGACACAAATGTCCAAATATTGCATTTATTCAGCCAAAACTCACTGAATGTCTAAAAAAAATGGCCTCCGACAAAATTTGAGGTCTATTTGTGAGTGTTTGTGTGTCTCTTTAAACCCACTCTAACTTTTATTGCCCTCCTAAGGATCATAATAAGGAAATAATTGATAGTCTTTGAGCAACAGGCGGAGGAGAGGGGGACTTCCTGCAGGAAGCCGACGCAAATCATACTCTCTTTGAGCCCTTAAGGTCCGAAGCTGCTCCGGCTGAGACGTGGTGGGTAATAGTCACTGTGTGTGTGTGTGTGTGGGGGGGGGGGGTGACACAGACAGAGAGCAGAGAGGAAACACACAAAAGAGAGTGTGGTTAAGATAAAGAGAGAACCGCAGTCTGGAGTTGACATTTACAGTCTGGTGCTTCCTTTTTTAACCTGAGCCTTTAACTTAGCAAGTTAAACCTCCAATAGTGTGTTTAACCGTCCATCCCCGAGTAACTCAACTCATCTCAGAGTCTCTTGCCAAATTAGACCAATCGCGAAGGCCGTTCAGTCTCCACATGTCCACTAATCGCTGCTATTTGAATCTAGAATAGAGGATTCAGTGAAGTTCTACATCAAGCTGGGGTTAAATGCGTTGGAGTCTTGCTGGAAGGAAAGAACGCCCCCCCCCAACCACACCTGCACAGCAGCTGAACCATGAAGAGGACCAACAAATCAGTGTAGCAGAAGATCTGGCCGATCAATGCTCCTCATACGTGTGGTTTCTGACTGGAGCCTGGCCTCCAGGAGGCCTTCGCTGTCGGGTGCAGGCGCACGTTTGCTGTTGCTTTTCAAGTAAGTTACAAAAGCTGCAGGTTAAGATAATATGCTAAAGGTTTGTGAAAGGTTATGAAATACAAAATCAATATGGAATCTGAGAATTCCTGGAGGTGCTGAGGTTGTTACAAAAACAAACAAACCACTATGTCAAGATGATAGAATCTCGTTAAAAAAACACCTCCATATTACACCCTGTCATACAGGAACCGACCCCCCCCTCCCGTCAGATTCTTTAGATTCTCTCTCTTGGATCATATTGCCCCTGTAGGTGAGGGCCCCCCTTCCCCCAAACCTCTTCAACATCTGAACACAAGCTGAGTGTGTTCAGCTCAGATTCATATCATCTAAAGTTCCAAAACACACCGGTGACAAAGCAAGCGGTACACCACATTCCATAGGACCCAAGCCCCCCCCACCAGTAGCTTACCGGAGGGGTTACTAGCTTAAAGCCTCACATTCTCCGCAAGGTGCAAAAATGGCCCTGAATATGGATGAATGAACGACAGGGACACGTTTGATGAACGTTATTAAAAAGGGATCATAATTTGTTCTAATATTTCAAAACACCAGCGAAAAAGTGGGACAGGAATCCTCTTTTTATTTCCCAGTCTGATATTAAACTCTCTTCCTGGCCTAGTTTTCTCCACCCAGTCTTGAGCAAAAACATCTGGAGCATGACTTCATGTGAACATCTTGACTGGCTATGAGAATATCTCCGTCTCATGATGGGAAAAAGCTGTAAAACTCCACGTCAACACGACTCTGACAAGCGTGAGCGAGTGGAGGTGAACACACAAAGCTCTCTTCCCGTTGACACAACGCCGCTCCGCGCCTTACAAAGAGTCCAGCCTTTTGTTGGTGCATTAGCACAACTTTATCTCGGCATAAGGACCGACGTAAACCGCTGGGAATTGCAGGATAGACGGTCCTTCCTGAGCATGTTGCCCAGGAGAGGGTGATCCAGCTCCACACCGCTCAGCCCAGACTTGTTCTACAGCTAACACCGATGGTGGTTGTGGCCATATTTTGGTCTGTTTTTGTCTAATATGATCAGAGGTCAGTTGATCGAAACATCCCAACAACATGTTGTAGGTCAAACGTCAAGATGAGTAAAGAAATCACTTTTGTTCACTTTTTTTTTTCACCGGGGCAACGTTAGCAGGTACCCGCGCGAGCTAATGGGAGCTATTAAGTGATCAAATGAAGTATAAATAACTAAATTGTATCCCGTCAACAACGTTCATCAGCAGAATCATTACCGGGCCAACTGCGGGGCGGTGAACCAGCTCCACATGCCTCTACGATGAGGCACAACGATTTCCTCCCTTGCACGATTGCTTCCCAACAGGAAGAAGATCAGTTTCACAGTTTCCACGTAAACACGCGCCCGCTGACATTGGCAGGCAGAGGTGAACAGGGACGGCTGTCCCGCTCACACCTGCCCAGCTGTGTAAATATAGGCGATGTATGCAAATGTGGGCAGATCTTTAGACCTTCAGAATTGAAATATTTCAACCCTGTAATTACGTTCAGACTGGGGGAGCTCTGATTAATTCTAATATTAAGTTCATGTAAAACTTTTCCCTGCAAAATTTCCCCCAAAGTGCTGCCAGGACTCAAAAAGGGGAGGGGGGGGGGGGGGGGGGACAATGCAGAGCTCATGTGATTTCAACATAACTTAATTTAGGGAATACCTCAGTCCTGTGGTATCCAGACTTCCTGGACCATATTATTCTGCCTTGTACAAAAGAAGGTTCCCAGACCTTGCTCTACCACTCCTTTGACCAATTCTCTGCTCCCTCCATACCTTCTTTCTTGCCTGTCCACCATTTGGGACTTGAGGAACTCCGGACCGAAGAGGAATACGAAGCTCAAGAGAAGAGCTGAGCCGCGTTAAGAGACAAAAACACAGGAGGAGAGATTTAAGGGGTTTCATCAGATAATCTGAAAGTTTGAGGGTGCAGCGTCGGAGCAGCCTAGCGTTTCTCTTCTTCAGCTTCTTGTGGCCACACGTGGAGGCTGAGAAGAGGTTCAGAGGTTTCGGGCCTCTGGGGGAGCTTCTTGTGTCTGTGACCATCGTTCTCCAGAGCAGAGGTTCAAAGATCAGGAGGGAAACAACTACAAAAAGAGCAGAAAGCCCCAGGAAGGGCTAATTGCAGCTGCCACAAACAGAGCCACACAGTCACTCTGACACCCAATCTTCAAGTCACATCGCCACATTATGCCTTTAATTAACCGCCACCCTTTGGCTTCCATGGCGACCTTTAGTGGGATGAAAGGCTATTTGCTGTCCCTTCAGCTTTGATATTCCACCAATTGATGGCGAAAAACAACTACGTCTGCTGTGCCCACTTAACCCGGAGCTAACGTGCACTACGGGGACAAAAGCATCAAGGTCTCAGTGACCTCTATCCTTCACTTAAACGAGATGAGCTCCGATCACCATTTAGTGACAATTTAGGGGTTTTACTGGGAAAATGTGCTTTCCCTGGTCCACAGCACGCGTTGCTTGCCCTGTCATTTGTGATCAGCACAGCATTTTCAATCCATTTACAATAGCCATTTAGCTATTTAGCATACATGACTGCTGTTTGTGCAAGAGTAGTGATAAGCTAATGCTTATGCTGCTAATATGGGCATCCATCAAGGTACACTTGCAATAAATACTGAAAGATCATCTCTGGTTGGCTCTATAAAGCTTCTCTTCTGTCATGGCTGATTGACGTAAGTTTACCAGCTTGTGGGTGAATAGCGTGTGGCCCGCAACAGAAACTCTGCTGTCTGCGAAACACAGACTGCCAGACTGAGTGAACTGGCTTAAAGGCAGTGGGGACACTCCAAAAGAGAGCCAAGACCATCTGCGGGGGGGAGCAGGGGAGCAAACAGCACTCTCTTTATCTCATGTCCTTGGAGCAAATCACCAACAGGACACGAGGAGGACGGATGGAAAATCTCTCTGCAATTTGCTTTTAGAGTGTGTGAGTCAATCAGGTGGCTCCTTGGAGATGCAGCAGAGCCACGCAGCTCCCTGCAGCTCCCTGCAGTTCCCTACAGTTCCCTGCAGTTCCCTACAGTTCCCTGCAGCTCCCAGCAGTTCCCTGTAGTTCCCTGCAGTTCCCAGCTAAAATCTCTGGGAATGTTCAACGACTTAATGGTGTTTTGTGATGTACATTTACTAGATGTACATTTACTAGCTAACAGATTACCCAAACTGGGAAGTACTTACAGAATGTAGACCACCATTTAGACTGGAAAACTCCCCCACATGTCAATCCGTCAGCAAAACCTGCTCCCTGGAGCATCTGGATGGGAATTTTAAACTGTGCTGATGTACACAGGGGTTAAAAATCAGTGACCTTGAATCTCTGGTATCCTACATTACGAAATCTAGATAAAGCAATGAATGTGCGACGTGGCACGGCCTTTGCAACTTGGATGTAATATTCAGCTGCTGCTACACACATTAGCACTCAACCTCGGAGACGGCTGCTGTGTTTTTCCACCCATAAAATATTGATTGAGAAATGAACATCCGATTCCAATTTAAACCCGTGTTATTCAATACTGCTACAACTGAATACTAGCAAAGCCTGACTGGGCCCAGCTGCGCTCTGTTAGCCCGCTGGTTATATAAACCTCTGCTACACCTGTGTCACAGGCACGTTTTCATTCAGAAAACATGAGAATGTGTCTTCCAGTCCTCTATTTCAGTTCTTCTTCACACATGCAGTGAGAGACAGAGAGAGAGCGGGAGAGTTAGCGCTCTGGCGGTATTTCAAGCCACGGCAGGCCGGCGCTAACGCAGGTGCTACCAAGCCAGCTGCATCTAATATTTGTGTCCACATGCACGTGTACAATATACAAATACATATAGAATGTAGGCAGTGATTATATAAGAGGCGTGCAGGGTCCATGAAAGGGTTGCTGATCACTCTGTCAATAATAACACACGTCTAAAGTGTGTTTTTGTTTGAAGCCTATCACTATAATTATGATCCATGCATGCATGTAGGTATGTGTGTGTAGGTGTGTGTGCCGCGTGATGTCTGCGTGTTCTTTGTAGTCAAACTCTTTGTTCTTGAACGGTGAGGTTGCTCAAGTGTTGCCAAATGTTGGTCAGGTAAATGACACCCTGGAGGCTGCGTTCGCAGGCAATTTGATGGATTTGACAGAAACTACAAAAGCAGCTTTTAACTCCTTCAGCTCTGCCGATAGCAGCAGGGAGGGTCTCCTTTCAAACTCTCTGCCCCTTGTTTTTGCACCACTCAGCCTTGTTTTTGCACCAGACCGATCATGTGAGGCTGAACTTTTGTGTTTTCATTTTGAAACGGCCTGGGATTGGCACCTAACAAGTGTTCCTGACCGCGAACTAGCACTTGAAAATTCAATTTCTTTGATATTGCTTCAGAGGAGGAAGGCTAAAGCTAATGAGAGCTAATTGTTTTTGGATGAATTCATGCCAGGAGTCCTTGTTCGCTGGTTTGCCAGCTGCCATTTGAATAAACTGACATCCATCAGTTTTTGTTAGCTGATTCCAGCAGGAGTAGAAGCACAGCCAGGCTGGCCTGTGATGGTAGCAGGACCTCCTCAAACCTGAGCTGATGCTCACAGGCTGCACTTCATTATTCTTGTTCAGCGGCTTTAGAGTCAGCACAACTTTCAACCTCTGATGGATCAGAATGGACAGTTTCTACCAAAAAGTGCACGTTCAGCGTGGAAAAACAAGCAAAATTCAAACACTTTTGGAAAATAAAGTTGTTTTATATAGATATAGAAACAGCAGATTCGCTGTTGGTCGGATGAACGATTAGCCTGAACTTTGACGTTTGGATCTGTCACCTCATCAGTGGGAGGAAATGGTTTCCATCAGTGCCGCCTTTTTAAACCTGGAGTGTTCCCCCAGTGTTCTAAAACTCCTCGGGCAAGGTGTGTGAACCTTGAGGAAGTGGGGGGTTCAACATCTGCACACACACACACACACACACACACACACGCAGGAGCCAAGCTGAGAATGAAGTATTTGCATGATGGATGAGCCATGGAGGCAGTTTAATGGTCGAAACTGTTCAGCTTTTTCTACAGTTTCAGCTTCTCCTGTGAGTGTTTCAGACAAATCTGGTGCTGAGAAAAACTAAAAAAATCAAACTCTGAGCTCTTTCCTGCGAGATCATAAACACCATGACGTTAAATGACTTTGAAGGACGAGGGGGTCAAAGTTCGCCCCACGTCCTCGTCACTAAATAAAATAAGACAGACACGGGGGAGGATGGAGAAATCTGAGGGAAATTCAAACAAAATTTGTTTTATTCTGGATGCAATCATACAGCACTTGTTAGATCCTCTGGTTCTTTCTGCATCATGTGGATCAAACAGACTTTGTAACAGTAAATAGTCTGGACCACCATAGCTGCTTTCAGATGCCCGTTATCATCATAGCCTTAATCATTAGATAACTACTAGCAAAAAATGTAAAAAAAATGCATTCAAAAACATGTTTTCCTCAATAAAAAAGCATAATCACTGAGCCTTAGGAAACAGTGAAGAAAAACAAGCTCCACATCAGTCAATCAGCACCGCTAAATTTGATAAACAGCAGTGAAGCCTGCAGGGAGCCGCGAGTGGGCTACAATATCCCACTCATGAATTCTTGAATAAGCTTCCTTCTTTTTTCCAGTATTAATATACTGCTGATAATTATGGAAACGATCAAAGTTCCAGATCGTTGACGTCAGCTGCAACATTTGCTAGAACCTCTAAACTACCCCGGTGCAGTTGGGGTTTTACCCTTTAACACAACACAGAGGTAGATAGCATGGCTGGAGGAGTGGATTGTTCCACCAAATCCATGGAATAATTAAACACTCGCTGCTGGATGTGGACGCGTCCCATCGCATCAAATAATAAAACACGTCACATTCCTCCATCCAGACTGCCAGTCGTTCAGCTGCTGCCAGCTCTGACAATTACCACCTGAGATGAATATTTAAGGGGGGGCAGATGGAGCAGTGGCACGCAAGGACGCGCGAGAGCTGGTCTGCTGCTTTGTTGGCTGATCTGGTTCAATCCTTGAGGTGCACAGATTGAATCCTCATCCGAGCCTTTTCCTTAGGAGGATTTGGCCTCAAGGGAGTTGGGCTGCCCAGTGTGTGTGTGTGTGTGTGTGGGATGGGGGGGGGGGGGGTCTGTGGAGGTGACGAAGCAGCAAAGATGGAAGAACAAAGGAGAGATGAAAACTGCAGGAAATTGAGGCAGGATGATGGAAGTGGAGAAGACCATGGACGCGTGATGTGGAGGCCGGACCCGGGACCACTCGCAGCAGAGGCGTGTTTAGCGCGTTTAAAGATTAAATAGAAGCTCAAAAGTTAGATAATTCAACTGTGTGAGATGCAGGCAATAGAACAGACAGTGAGGAGAAGATTAAAAAAAAGAATAAAGAGGAGGAGGAGGAGAGGAGGAGGAGGAGGAGGAGGAGGATAGACATGCTGGGAGATAGGCGGCAGCTGGTGCTCCCAGATCCCATTATCCTGCCCTAATCCCAACCAGGGGTGATAGTGCTTACATTCACCGGTGTGTTTGTACATGGATGTTGTTGTCATGACACTCAGTGTTCCAGCATCTCTGACCTTCAAACTGTACATGCCCCCCCTCCCCCCCCTCAACAAGGGAGCCCCGCTCCCCTTCACTGCCTCTGATCAAACACAGCCAGTCTGGGTTTGTGCCCGTAAAATAATGAAATTCATGAGAAAAGTTAAGAGTTTGAACACAGTGCAGGTGAGTCTGGTGCGTCAGCACACCCAGCAGACGGTGACTGGCTGGATTACTAATCAGCAGCCTGTCCGTCGGACACGTCACATCCAAACAGAACACAACAAACGGGAACAACATCAAAGTTTTACGTTCATGAACGTTGGCCCCCGCAGCTCTTGTTGCATCTGTGATGTTCTGATCAGGAAACTGATTCAAGGATGGAAACTTTAAGGTCATACTTGTTACAGTTGCTAGCTAAAGGGGGGGCCGATCCAAGTCATCAAGTGTTATCTGTATGGCTCCGACAAGACAGTGTGAGCTCCCTTTACACACAGGCTAAATTTAGATGTAATTATACATTATTTTCTTCACTTCTTTAGTTTCCACAGTGCTTAAAACAGGCCAAACTAAGAAATATAGAACTAAACATGCACAACATGTTACTCCTGCTTCCTGTCTTGGACCGGTAACACTGAAACCGTTAAAAATTTAGATTAAAATGTGAGATTTGGTGTGAAAGTGGGGGATGAGGTTAATCAAGCATTTCCGTGGGCTGCCCTCTGCAGTCGGCACTAGGAACGGTGATTAGATTCAACGTGGGCTCACCATGACTCACATAATTGCACTTTAATGACACCGTCTAATCGTGGGTGCAGGAGAGAACTGTGTGCCAGACAGTCAGGCCCGAAACCCCACATATTGTTTTAATCTAATGTCTCCATCAATTTGAAAACAGCCTCAAATAACCTCGAAAAAATTCTGCGAAATTGGGAGCCTTCCTGCGGCATGAATAGGGTTCGTTAGTTGAATCAGCCCGAACAATCGCTGCCGTGCGCACAAACGAGCACAAACTGAGCCAGATGACAGGTTGCGAAGCAGAAAGAAGCATACCGGGTCACATTTGCACTATGAACTGCTGTGTCAGCACTTTTAAAGGTCTGCAGGTTACCACGGAGATGTGGTCGAAGCACAAGGGGCTTAGCTGCCACTACCACGCCGCTGCCGCTACGGCTAACGCAAAGATTGCCAACAGCAGACTGTTTCCAATTAAAAAGGGTTGCTGTTGCTCGGTTGCACAACCCCAATATTCAATCGACCCCCTCTGCCCATCTGCAAATGAGAGCGAGCAGGGTCGTTAATGGGGTTCATTAGCCGCGATGCTAAGCTAAGTTGCTGGCAGGAGTGTTATTTGGGAGTCGCAGGAAACCTCGACTCCAAACTGTCTGTGTGCGGATACGAGAGATTAATTATTTCTTCCCACCCTGTGGGGTGGTCTCTGTGAACGATTGGATACGGACTAGGAATGCGAAGCACTTTAAGGGGTCAACGTGACTCGTAAGAGCTTGGAATACCTTTAAAACAGCCTGTTTACATTTTCCTTTCTGAACGCGAGGTCCTACCAGGCTTTCGACGCCTGAGATGTGTTATATCTTATATAAGTCAACTTGGCTCTCGTTGATCATGTAGGAAATGTGAAAGCCAGAAGCCGACCAGGCAGCAGATGTTTCCAGCCGTGAGTCTAATAAAAGCCGCTGTTAAGACTCGTGGTTACTGCCTGTCACACAACACAGCCGCGGTGGACAAAAGCAGGGGTCAACCCAGCGGGCGGACAGAGCTGCCTATGGACCAGCACCTCCAGATCAGACCAGTCCGGAACACTATTTACGTAAAGCAACCCAGAAGCTGCTGGCTCTCCTGGAGCCAGTCATACCAGCCCAGTGGCTTGATTATACCAACCGTCATCACAGTCTTGGAGCTGCTTCTGTTACACCGTGAAAATGGGTTTAAGCAGGGAAAAGATCAAGAAGCGCAGCTCTGACCTTGACTGCTGTCACTGTCAACAGGGGATTATTTTCAGGGGGCCAAGAAAAGAGAGCCGCGGAGCATAATGAGGGAAAAAGCTGATTTACGCTCCCCAATTTCCATTTAGACTTAACACCAATAATGAAAAAGGTCTTTGGGAAACTTTGGCGTCCAAATCTTTCAGAGTTGACGCCAGAGAGGGTCCGCCTGAGCCGTTCGGACCAGTGGGCCAGGTTTGTTTGGAGACCCCTGAGCGGCCCCAGCGGAGGGCGGCCTCAGAGCACGTCAGTGCTGTTTGCATTTCACAATCGAAATGGGTTCCATCTGATGTGGTCTGAGGTTCTAAGCTTCTCTGGGGCTGAATGGTGAAGTCAGCCAGTCATTCCAATAGAGGAGTTCACAGAAGGCTGTGCACGGCGCTGTGCTGAGAGGCTTTACAGCAGCATTAAGAACGCAGATGGCTGTTAACAGAGTGCATTAGAGGAGATTAACTCGCCTGCTACTATGGTCATATTAGTGCCCTTGATCACGTTAACCAACACAGCTGACACACACTATGGCCTGTGAACAGACCTGAAAATGGACTTGAGTTAAACACGCGTGTCCTTCTAAAATGGAACTCGTGAGGAGCACTGAAGGTTCTCAAGCAGCTCCCCTACCAGCAAAAATCTGGTATATGCAAAATGTTCAGGGCCAATTTGGTCCCCGAGGGACCCGTCCATGCTTTTCCAATACGACATTCGGTCTTCCTGATGTTTTTTTCCGGGGGCGAGTTTCTTTTGTCGGCCTCTTTGTTGCGCACAGCTCCCATCAGTGATCCTCTGTCCGCAGGTATCTGCTTCGCTCTGTCTTCTTCCCTGTTTCGCCACGGCTGGCTCCTGCCGTGCCGTTTGAGTCACTGTCTGGAGCGAGTCGCCGATGCGCTCGTGCTTCACGCTTCGAAACATCGCCACAGCAGCACAAACACACATCTGGCCTGGAATCATCAATCCACAGTTGCTCCCCATCAAAACAAGGAAATGAAGCTGAAGCAGACCTCAGCAAAATCAGAGTGACCCAACCTCTGCCGCTGGGAGGATCGTAGCACGGAACTACTGCTCACCTTTGGTTTCGGCAGGAATGTCAGACATATCTAACAATGGAACACAGTCGGTATCTTATAAATTAGCGGCTGCGCGCAGGAAGGAAACATATGTCAACACGTGGCTGTTTACTGGAACATACCAGCGCGGAGGGAATGGAGCTACGTCCACTCCTGTGTGCGCTCTATGAATATTGATGAGGTTTCAATTAGAGCTTTTAAAGTCCCTGAGGGGCACTGAGGCGAGATGTGTTTACCCAGCAGCGTGCGTTAGAGGAGGCCGCTAATGAATTCTTCTTCTCCTCATCAGGTTCTCCAACGCCCAGTAGAGTCTAAGAGGCTTTAATGAAAAGGGCTGCAACTTAAGAGGGTGGAGGAAACACCCTGAGAGGAAACATGATTTGCTCATTTTAGCCCATTTGCTGCTGTTTTGACTGGGGTGGAGGTGGTGGGGAGTAAATGAAATACCAGCGATTAGATGTGCATTTTTGTGGCAGGAAGGACTGTGAAGATATCGATTTGGCACCTTCTAGGGGTGATACAGCGTGCTCATAAACAGGAGTGAGCACAGATGTGTGATACGCGCTGGGCCATTTTTTTTTCCACTGAATTCATGGGAGCTGGATGGAAAAACCTAGCTGACGTCATGGCTTCAAATATCTCCCATTTTTGGGGAGGGAATAGTTTACAGATGGAACACATTTTGGAGCTGAGATCATTGTCTGGATTGAGGAGAACAAAGTCAAGCAGAAGGTTGCACAAGCTGCATTTAATTCCACTTCTCCCTTTAACAACCCAACCAGCAGAACCTGAAATGACCACAACTATGTTAATGATATGTAATATAACTTACATTTTTTTTGCGCACAAAAGCAAAGTGCCTCAGCTTAAAGTCAACGGCAGTGAGAGTGCAATAACTTCACTTCACTTCACTGATCATTCAACGTCAAAGACACATGTTGGACCTGTGGTAGGGTATTTTAAGGAAAAACATGCCACACACTGCATTAAAATGGGTGGGGAATAAGAAAGTTTCACCAGATCTGACTGAAATAATACACCCCCACACACACGTGCCCGACAAACACTCGCGTTTTGGTGGGAGTGGAAAGATGAAGACAAAAGGCTAACATACATCATGTATATACGCAGTACTTCAATGCTTAGCATTCAGAGGCTACTTGAAGCTTGTGGTCCTGGAGTGAACAAAAGCCTCTTGCTGCAGTATCGCTGCATCCTTATTAATGGCTCCCTCTTTGTTTTTCTTGTGCCTACACAAAGTAGCTCTCCATGGCGATGGATCAGACCGCCAACATCTCAACAGAAAAGAGAGAAGTCACCTGGAAATCTGTGAAATTGGCCTAATAAGGTGCATCAATCCTCTGTGCCGTGTGCTAACGCTAAGTGCCTTTTTCAGCTTTGCTGTTTTACATGTGATTTATTTTAATTGCCAATTTTGCTGTTCTCTAATTGCCATTTTTATAATTGCCAGAATGCTATTATACTAAAACTCACCGTAGTTTAAAAAATAGCTGCTATCTACATTAATCAGGTCTTGTTTTACAAAAAAGACCTAAATGAATGAATGCATTTATACTGCAAAATGGATATTTAGATGACCTAAAGTCTTACAAATTGCTCCCAAGGCCACCCAGTCTGGTAGTAACACAGCAGACACATCAGCAATGCTCCGCTGACCACGTGGTGATGTTTCTGTCAACTCATCCTCTGCCAAGGTGGACATTTATCACACCTCATACAAAAAGCTCTGGCTGGCCCCCGGGAACACCGAGCACCAAAAGGGAGCCGTGACTCAACCTGGAAGGACGTTAAAAAGAACTAGAGAGACAAATAACGAGGGCAGGCAGACAGACAGACAGGCAGGCAGGCAGGCAGGCAGGCAGACAGACAGACAGACAGAGGATCTCCCCATTTCTCTGTGTCACAACCATATTCATCTCCAACAAAGCGCTGCCAAGCATAATTCCAGTTGTTCAGCGGCCTAAACGGGTAGAGGAAGAAAGAAAATCAAAGGAGAGGGGGAAAAAAGAGAGAAAGAGTGATGTTCCATGTCTATAACGACTAATTATTTTCTCTGGCATCACCACAAACCAGAAGTGCAAGTAGCAAATTACATGTTCCTATTACGCTTATTAAGTTACCTTGTCTCTGGTGTGTGTGTGTTGTAAAAAAGTCCCCCATAAACACACATACAGTACATACAGTACATACACACACATACATACATAAAGTGTATTCCTGAGCTGTAGAAGTAACAGTAAATGGAATAAAATAAGCAGAAGTCCACTTTACACGAAGGCTGACTGAGCTAATCAGAAGCAGAAACTCTCCTGCAGGTTTACAGTATTTACTTGGACACGTTTAGTTTGCTACCTTGGAATTGATTGCAATTTGCATTAGGCAACAATACTTGTGTTTGCGCAAAGTTTTATAGTGCAGCTTTTTAATGTTGCCAGAAATAACCGTTGTTTAAGGTGGACGAGGCCCAACGAAAACTCCAACTGCGTCTTTGACGCTTTTGATGCAGCCGCATCACCCTGATGTGTTTTCCCCGTGCTTTGGTGGCTGGGAAGAGTGTATTTTAAACATGGCTATTAACTTGCACCACCCACACATACCCAGGCATAAAAAGCTGCCCGCGTAAACACGTGCACAATGAACAGAGTCTTTGTTAGCCTGCACTGGAACGTGAACGCTCCCTCTAAAGTGAGAGCACCTTCTAACTTATCAACGTGGGAGAGAGTAAACATGGGCACACACACACACACACACACACACACGTACGTCCTGAAGATGCTAGCAAGTTCTAGACTTACGCAAACAAACCAAGGAAAAGGAAAAGGCTGTATCTTATGAGGGGAAACTATATCATCTGTCATTAGGGAAATATAGAACCACTGATCTGCGTCTAATCCCCGACATCTCGGTAATGACAGGCAGAGCCCTTTTAATTAATTGGACTCGTTGCAGAAAAATACCAGCTCAGGTAAGACGTCTGTGTGTGTGTGTGTGTGTTTGACAAAACCCGAGTTCACGCATGGACACAGATGGATTGAGGAGTAGTGGGGGTGGTGTTTGTGCTTTCAGTGGTCCAGCAGGCCCGACCTCCCATATGTGGAGTCCATTAGTGATTGCGTAACGCCGCGCCGACGGGGCCGGGTGAATGCATCCCCCCCCCCCCCCCCCCCGAAGGGGTCGGATGCCAGTAAGGAGGCGGCTTTGCAGTGCAGAGCAAGAAAGTTTGTTCCTCGGTGATCATGTGAGCCCGCCACACGTTGGACTCCTGAGCTTGGTCAGAACCCTTACAGATGGAGAGAAAGTAGAGCCTCTCTTCTAGCAGATCAGGCAGCGTGGAAGCCCTCTCACACCCTCTCATTTGTGCCTTAGAAACAACATCAAGAGCTTAAGAAAGCATTAAATGAAAGCATACCGTCCCATCTTGAGAAATGTCAATATTTAACATTAGTTAAAACCTCCAGCTGAAGAAGAAGAATGTTTTAGCATCGACATTCATAAGAATAGAGCTTCTGGTAGCTGTGGGCCATGAAACGGTGCTGTGATGTGCTTCTGTGGGAGAAATGTGGACATACAGCATATGGGTGGTGCTAATTAGACTGGAATCTTTATGATAACGTAATGGTAATTTACAGCCTGGAAACAAACTAGCTAGTAGCTGCTAAGTGGTGAGTTTTTATCTGAGCGTCTAGAAAAGTGACAACAACTTTCTTCGGCTCCCTTTCCAACACTTTCAGGACCAATCCTGATCTGAAACACACACCCCGTGTTGACGGTCAGCGCGACTTTTAGCAGCAAAGCGGGCTTGGCACAGCTCTCAAACGCTCCTTTAGGAGTCATAAATATTAAACCATCCTCCTCATATGAAGAAAATGTCAGTCGGTGCGGTAAGAGGAGAAGAATTCTGAAATTCACCACTAGTGAAAACACTCCTGAGAGGACCAGACGCGGCGTGGGGGGAGGATGTTTGAGAGGCGTCATTGTTTCCATTTTTGGGGATGATTGAAAATAATAATAATAATAATGATAATAAAATCACGGCGTCTCTTCAAGAACAAGAGTGGTTTTGTGCGGAGGAAATGGCAGCGTCTTGCGTTGATGGATTCTAGGTTAATGCAAAAATCTAAAAAAGAGCCTCATTAAATATAGAGCAGAAGCTGCAGGAGCTGCAGCATCTGGCCTCTGCTTCTGTTTGGCCTGACATCCTTTCATTCCTCTACTCCATCATTACTCACTAATAGCTCCACGGCTTTTTCGGCTTTACATATTGGGCCTTTCTGGTCTTTCTTCCTCTTCAGTCCGCTTTCCTCCAGGGAATGAAAATAAAGGCTTAATACGCTGTTCTCTGGCTGTAGACCAACGTTTTATTTATTCATCAAGTTGGGAATGAAGCATTTGAGATGTAGCACACTTTTTTTTATCCTGGAAAAGGAAGAGAGCACTTGAAGTGTGGAGAGAGGACTAGAGAAAGAATGTTCACCTTGAAATGTTTGGAGGTGATTATGATGCTCACGTACGTTTCTGGACATCCAAACAGAAAGAAGATGGCAGAAGTGAGATTCCTGAAGTCACTGCTAACAAGATAAATGAGCACTAAAGCTAAAAATAAACCTCCCTGCTCTGGCTGGTTTATTTTGTCTGCATTTTCTGCAACCTTGGACTACTGCGGGGGAACCAGAGTGATTCACCCCCAATTTCCCTATTTAGACAAAACAAGAGGGCAGTTTTCCTCCTGTGTGAGAGGTCAGTCCATGACGCCCATCCAACGGATCGGAAATAGAAGGTTTTGGCTTCACGATACCTTGAATTAGTTGAGGATTCACCCCAAATGGCCTTTGGGTGCCGGCCTTCCTTTATAAATGAATAAATGAGGCAACGTAATTAATCCACCGCTTGTGTAAACCGCAGATGAGCAACAACCCATCCGTCCCACATGACACAAATCACATGACCACATGACCAGACGCCTGCGCTGATACAGGACTTTAGTAAAGGCCTCAGAGGTTCCTCGTGGGGAACATTTCAGACGCGTCCCTTCGTTCAACGTGAGCCGAGCTAAACCTGAAGGAGCCGGACTTCCTTTGGACCATCTGACGCATCAGACCAAGGAACCAGCTAAACTCATCCCAAACACTGACGGGCTTTTGTCTTTAATCTGAGCCGGCGGCTGCTTGAGAGGCCAGAAGTGTCCTCGCCCGTACAGCTGGTTGTATGAAGATGGTATTCATAAAAGGAATTGAAGCCTTGACGCCAACACTGAACCTCACAGCTTTCAAACCTGTTTCATTCAAATCACATTTGAAGTGTCGGCTCCCTCGCCGGCGAGCTGACCGCCGCGTTGGCGTCACGCCCGAAGGCTTTTGCACGATGACCCCCAGCTCCTGGTGGGATCCATGACCGACTGGGGGGTGTTTTTCATCTGGGACTGGGACTGGGAACAACAGCAGGAACGTTCAGCACTTGTAAACGGGGAGTCGTGGATATAAAAGGGAGCGGCTCTGACCCTAAATGTCTGATGCATTTAAATGCAAATAGTTTAGGAATTACATCATTTGTTGTTGTTTATTCCAGTCAGCCATGTGAGGTGACTGGGTAATTAAAGCAGGCCGACGTCCCCAAAGAGGTTGTCAACAACGCCGCCCATATTGAGAATCAATGTCTCATGCCAAATTCCAGTGAGGCCCCCCCCCGGGGGGACACGGACAGGGAGGGAAGAGATATTGATCAGGTTCAAGTGTGTTTATGACAAAAAGAGACAGAGATTTAAAAGGTGATAATCTAGCAATAATTCGGTTCCACATTTAAAAAGTATTTTACACACTCTGCACGGAGTCCCCCCCCCCCCCCCCTCGCCCCATCCCCGGAGTCTGAGCACATTACAATGTCCTCTGGGAGACCTCGTGCACAACAGCGAGTCATTAAAACAACACTGTCTGAATCAGCTAATTGGACAACAGAGGGAGACGGCACCGAGCCAGGCGACAAGTCACAACCCACAGAGAAGCAACAACACTGACAGAGGGGCCCGAATGTGCCCCTCCTACAGCTGGACAGTTGAGAGGATGATGCCGGCTCATGCAGGGACGCTCGACCCCCCCCCCTTCAGACCCCTGGAAAATGGCACCAAGAGTGGATATGTGGACTCACATCTTTCATTAAAATGCTATTTACCAAAGTCAAGACCACAGAATTTTTGTCATGAAAAGAAGAACCCAGATAGATTCACCGGGCAAGCTTAAAAATTCCGGACCCGGAATTTCCATCCCAGCGAGGACGAACCTGCACAGTCGTCATGGAATCGTTACAACTAATGATTGTGATGCAGCATGAATACAGTCGCACACCTTTGATTTCAATATCGCCATTTTAAATCCTGGCTTCCAATCATGTGTCTATAACACATCTATAACACATCTATAACACATCTATAACACATATATAACACATATATAACGTGTATGCATGTGCGAAGCGCCTGGGTGAGATCATGGCCTTTACTTCAAACATCATATTGTCATTTTCAGTGATAAATGTGCTGCAACTCACTTAAACCAGACTTTTAATGCTAACTGTTATACATCAGCTTCCTCAGACATGTTTCGGTAATAACGCTGTTATAACTATATTGCCCCATTAAAGTAAGTCGGTGGAAGAAGAATGTTCGAAGCTCTAAGAATCTCCAGGAAACTTAAATCTTAACACCCTGGAGCACGCAGGTCTTGTGTTTAAGCCCCCGATTTGAAGAAATCTGGCCAAATCTGGTCAAAAGTGTCCGTAATTGGGCTCCAGACGTCACGCACGTTTAACTGGCAGAATGACACAGTCTAATCAATGTTTCCTGCTTATTGTTGCAGTTCGAACCGGGTTCGAACGGCTGTGAAATGCGCCCGACTCGCAGTGGTCCCTCCGCGGCTCCAGCCCGACCCGAGTCCCGAGGAGAAAACTTACCGTTTCCCCGGAAAGGAAGACGGTCAGCCCGAGGGTGAGAGTTATCCAAAGGCTCCTCATTATTCCTCCGTGTTAGCAAAGCGAATGGCTGCGAGGGGGATCGCTCCTCTTTCTCCTGCGCTTTTTCTTTTGGACCCTTCGCTCCAACTCAGGATCCCACCGGATACGTGTTGCGTTCTGCTTATTCCTCCCCCTCCTCTCTCACTCCCTCTCTCTCTCTCTCTCTCCTCTCTCTCTCTCTCCCCTCTCTCTGTCTCTCTCTCCCCTCTCTCTCTCTCTCTCTCTCCCCTCTCTCTCTCTGTCTCCCCCTCTCTCTCTCTCTCTCTCTCTCTCTTCAATAAGCACGTTTTAATACTCAAATACAAACTGAAATCCCGCACGAGATCACGACCAAACGAAGCTCGTGCTGCTCTCTCTGCCTCGTGAAATAAGCGAGACGCGTGACGTGACACCGCGAGACAGAGAGAACATGTGACAAACAACAAATAACAAATAATAACACACGCATTATCTATCTATCTATCTATCTATCTATCTATCTATCTATCTATCTATCTATCTATCTATCTATCTATCTATCCTGATGAACAGGTATTTCGGCGCCGTTAATGGTTGGGCTGAGCAGTGTGATCTACTGTGATCTACTTGATCCTTCATCGCTGGTGTGCTTCAGCAGGTAACCAAATCATCTCTTCTGCTGTTTACGCGCTGAATAAATCACCAGATGCTGTAAAGATGCGACCAGAGGGACTTTTAGACGGTTTATGAGCGACCAGGCTCGCCTGTTACTTTGATGGGCAACACCTCCCCCTGTCGGTGATGACCATCATTACAACGGGATTTTACGTGTTAACTGGTTGTAAATAATTCATATAATGTGTAATAAGAAACACGCCAATCATCATTTTGCGTAGCCGAAACCTAATGAGAGATCTGCAGGGAACTTGCTTTTCCAGGTTTTTGGAAAAGAAGAAAAACACTTTACAAAATAGAAAAAAAAAAACAACTGGCTGTTATCTATAGTTAGAATGTGTTTGTTAGTTTCTTTTAAATCTATTTTGCATCACTTTGGTTGTTGTTATCTGTTATCTCTATCATCAGCCTTTGTTTTTATTACTGTTCTTGAAGCTTCAAAAACATTATAATGTTTAAGGGAATACTTTATAGGCAGTTTTATTTTGGAAAACCGATGACCTCATTCATCTGAATTTTCCATATTGCTGAATGTGGCTTCTCCAAGATTAACTTCCATGCTTAAGTCACTAGAACAGTGGAAAACGCCATTTTCCCACAACCTTTTGAAAGCCACTAATTATACCCAATAACAGTCCACCCTCCGTGCCCGTTAAACTCTGCAAGTCTCGTGACCACAAGAACGGCCAGACTAAATTACTTAAACACATTTTTGCAATATATACTTGCACCAACAGGTAAATCCCCCATACTGGGACAAAGAGCCTTTGAGTGGACATACATCCAGAACATTTCAGCACTGGTTCAGCCTGCCAGACAGTCATTTAGCACTGACAGACTGTTGCATATGCTTATTATTTTAGGGTGGTTTAGCCTGATGCACGTGGTTTTATACAAAGATTAAAAGATTCCTCAGGCTGGAAAGCTGGAATAATCATCAATTTACCACAGATTTAAAAACCTGGACTCACCTGTCTGTGGAACTGATGCTAGGCTTGCTATCTGTTAGCGTTGCTGGCTGTTTACAGCTTTCAGAGCTCCCATCCCCTACTCGGATTTAGAAGCTTTCCTGGATAATTCAAGATCCCATATTTTAAAGTAGACTTCAACTCAAAGTGTCAACTCTTTGGCGCTAAAGATGCCGAAAAACATGAATGTGCATGTGCAGAACCGTCTCGGAGCTGCTAACTGGTTCACACTTGATTTTGCACTGCTCACACGACATATGGGCCAGTTGTGAGGAGCTGAGAGGAGGCTGATAGATGCCCTCATGCTCGTTTTGCTAACCAAACCACCTGTGACCCTCTTTGCTGTTCGGGGGTTAATCATTTGGATGGTGTTAGACCACTGAGGCAGCCAGGGAGAGCTGAGGGGGGGGTGAAATCACACATCATGGGGCGCCAGAGAGGAGGGTGGGTGACTAAACAGACTACCTGAACCACTGTGGGCTCATAAATTTGGTGCAAAATGGTCTAAAAATGGCCCCAAACCAGGCCCGACTGATTTAGTGTCAAGGGGCACCCTGGTTGGCTTCAAATAAAATAGCCACTGTGGGAGGTGAACACTGTCACTTCAGACCAAGGGGTGTTGAAATTTATGAAAGTAAGAGAGGCCCATCCCCCACACCGGTGGCTCAAGCTTCCCAAGCCTCCTCCTCCCCCTTCTCCTCATCTCAGAGCTTAACTCCGCTGCCGCTGTCCCAGATTACACAGCCAATAAGGGCAAAGGCAAAGCTCTCCAGCAGCCCTGTGTGTTGATGTGTGCCCCCGTTTGATGCTCCCCTGTGGTGCAACGGCAGCTCTGTCGCTCCAACGTCCTCCTGGAGCCGATGGTTTTCCTGGACCCACATCTGGGTCCAACATCTGAGCACCTTCCTGTCCGTCTGTCTGTCTGCAACACTCTGTTTCAGGGCATTAAATGAACCGTAACTCTCGACGTCAGTAAACGGAGCTTCTCTGTGCTGATGAATGAGTGATTTTGGTGGCAGAGTGAGGCCAAAGCCATTGGTGAACGAACCACGGTCGCTAATTTAAGTCTGATGGTTTTAAAGAAAAATGATTTGATGGTGATGATTTTAGCAGACTGACAGACTTAAATAAATAAGGGTTGTTAAAAAACACGTGTGCAGAGTTCAGAGCTAAATAAAAAAAAAATCTGCAGCTGTGAGGAATTTTAAACTTGTGGTTTTGGCGTTCTGGCTGTAAAGAGACGCAAGCTGGTCCAAAAATAAAACAAATGTGGCTTCTGCAGAATTAAATGCAAACAGCACACTTTGGCCTCATGAAGTGACTCAAAAATACAATTGTGTGGTGGTGTTTGAATTACCTAAATTATAGTAGAGAAACAAAGAGGTTAACAATTTACCAGAGAAAAATCCCATTAGATGTGGGTAATATCATCAGTTGGGTCAAACATGGCTGAGCCGATTTCCCAGGAATATTAAATACTTTAAAAACATCTTGAGGGCCTCTCAGATGTTTTCTATTACATGTTCCTGCGTTGCTGGCGGACCTCATACCTGCCCCTCAGAAGAAACAACCCATCAGGAACATTTTGACATGTCGGGAATGTGTGCTTAAGAGTTTCCGGTCTAGAGAACAGCTGTTCTGCCAGCAAAAACAAACAAAAAAAAGATGTCATAGAATGTGGAGCACAAAGGTTCATGATGAACGCTTCATGAAAGCTTCAAATCCTGATTTAATCCTTTTTTAGATAACTGGCAGCTGGAAACAGGGCTCGTTTTGGAACAACTCTGCCCTCTAGTGGTCATAACTCACAATGCTAGAATAGAACAGAACAGATCAGAATAGAATAGAATAGAATAGAATAGAATAGAATAGAATAGAATAGAATAGAATAGAATATGTGGCCAAAGACACAGAGTGATGTTGCCCATGTTATGAGTTGATGGTGTGGAGGGTTCGTGAATAAGTGTGTGAATAAGTCGTAAAATGAGGTGGATCTGTGGCGTTTCCATGGCAGCTGGTGTGAGCAGAGGTTGTTCTTGGGTCACAGTTCTGTTGTCATCCATCCTGTAGATGGTAATTTGCTGCCTACTGTTGGCAGCCCTGGAGGAGTTTTGGGGCTGTGTTGTGCAGCCAGAACTCCTGGAGGTCTCCTCACGGGAAAGGTTTCTCACCTGGCGGATTTACGTTGAACCAGGAGTTGTGATTGGGAAACGGGGGATGCAGATGGAAGAGCACCTGTCAGTACTGGATCTCAGCAGCGACCTGAACAACAGAGCGTCCTCAGGGTGGAAGCAGAGCTATGCAGAATGAAGCAGGAGGGGAGGCTGTTATACAAGCAACAACCAGCCACACTGAGGTGGTTTTCCTTTCTCCTCCATCTGTCGGGCCTGTGCAGCCGTTGCTGGAGCCCATCCAGGGCGCATCACGCGCCTCCACCCTCAGGAGCGGAGCCCGTTTCAACAGCAGCATTTGATTGTTTGCTCTCCAGCTGACAGCAGCAGCACGCCGCGCCTCTGACGGCTCAGACGGCTGCCGGTCTGATGTCTGACGCTGCACACCAGCTGTCGGACAAACAACACTTCCAAATCTGAAGGCATCTATCAAACTGCAGCCTGGCATCACTCCAGCGCGCTCAACGGGCGCCCTGTCAGACTGAGCACGCCGTGTTGCACAATATCACCTACCCGGCTCTTTAATTCCTCTTTGGACAACACTTTTTTTACACAAAACCACTCGGAGCCGAACGCTTAATGGCTGCAGACATTCGAAGACGACCCTTCCTCTTCCAAAGGCTTTCAGTGAAGATTCATTCAGGTTTTTCCAGCCTGAAAAGCAGAATCTTGTTCTTTATGATTACAAAATTCCACAACAGCCTCTTTGTCCAAGATAATAAAACCCCAGGTGGGTTAAAGGTAGAGAGCTGCTGGTGTCTTCATCCACCGGGTCCAGTGCAGAAGAGAACGGGCCAAAGCCACAACATCTCCTGCTACTAAATAATTCATGGGGGCCACTAGACGTTGCTCCAGCATCAGACTATTTCTGGCTGAGATGTTCACAGACGGTGAACTCGTGTTCACGCTGTCAGCTGAACGCCAGCTCTCAGTACACGAGCAGAAAGCGTGTGGGATGTATCAACCATCAGATGTTTCTGCTCAGTTTTGACCTGAAAATAAACCCAGCATTGAACAAACGGGGCACAGACCAACAGAGCTCAGCTGGAAGGAAGAGCGCACAGTGCCAACAGTTAAAAAGAGGAAGACTCTTCAGCAAAGAGCCAAAACTCCAACTCCTTAAGCTGAAATAAGGACTTCATGAGCTTCTTTGGAACATTAGAGTAAAGAGCTGACCTGTCAGTTCTTATTCCAACTTACTGAACTCATCTTTAGACTCGGATCCAATAAAGCTGACAGCTGCCTGGACAGTGTTACTCCCATTAGCCTTTCAGAACTCTCCTACCGCTCCTTTCTGCCTAAGATGTCAGAGGAAGCAGATGACAAACACCAGAGAAATGGATGTTGAGGAGTTGGAGCTCGTCGTCATGCAGAAACAGAAGATTCTAAATGCTTTTGCTCAGATAGGAAGCATTCACCGTTTTAATCATCAGCGAGACATTTTTAAACTTTCTTTAAAGTGACGAGGAACACGTTTTCCGTCAGGTAGTCTATATTCCAGCTTCGGTGTCTCTCTGTCATGGCGTCCACTGACTGGAGAAGTTCCACGTCACAGCTGGGACCTGAGGAGACACCAGTCAGATAAGAACCAGTAGATCTGGACCATCTGATGGAGCCCTCTCTCTGCAGAGAGGATCCTGGAGGCTTCATCTCACGCTGATCGCAGTTTGATAAAGAAACTATTAAAATATCGTTTTTGATCAAGACTCTGTTTTTGAGGAAGGAGACCTTAATAATTCTCAACAACACTCACCAAACAGGCTGTGGACTTGCTCATCAGGCACAAGGAAAGGGGGCCCTGAGGTAGAAGACTCATCAATTATCACCATCCCAAAATAAACAGGATTATCTGAAAATGCCTGATTGTTACCTGGATAGAGATCAGGATTGTACAAGAGCGTGTCCAGAAGATATCTGCAGTCTTGTGCCATGAGAGAGGTGAGTAAAGCAGCGTACCTGTGGTGTCAGCACAGAGAAACTGGTGAAAACACTGGATCCGAAAATCATCGGTGGCATCGGTGCAGGATGGACACGTTCACATCCTCCCACTTTGAGCAGCTGTTAGATTTTAAATCCCTTCAAGAAAGGAAGTCCTCTTCCTACTTTTCTCTGTCTCTGGGGTTGATAGCCACGAGAGAGCCCCGGTCCCAAATAGCTCCAAACTGCCCCTCGATGGAACTGTGACGTTTAAGAAGAACATTGTTTATGCTGTAGACCTGCACATCCTCTGCACATCCTTCCAGATCGGCTCAGATCCTACCTGCTGAACTTGTACAGGTCACACTGATAAAGACAGATGTTTTTCTCTGAGCTCTGCGGAACACGGACAGAGCGGGTTAAACGTGCGCATGTTCAACCTCCACGTGTTGAAGTTTTAGTTTTAGTCATTCCCGCTTCATGTCTTCCCCACATTTACTGGCACAGATGAGACAATTCTCTATTATTGCATTAATATATATCAAATATAGGAATCAGGCTGAAAGTAACCTTGTAAACTTTTGCTCCAGGTATGGATGGGACAGGCTCCTCGCTGTAGGCTAAGTTGTTCTCCTCAAAGAACTGTTTGATGGCTTTTTCCGATATCTCCACTCCGACCACTGAATGGCCCCTGTCTGCTAACCTGGGAGCCACACAAGAAGAAACTGGAAATAGAGCTGCAATGACAGGCGGCGTGCACGGGGAACAGCGGCACACGTTTACGTACCACTTCATGTCTACAGCTTTACCACAGAGAGGGAAGAAGAATCGGACTCCTGGACGCCCAGCAAGAACTTTATCGATGTTCAATTCCAACATTCTGGGAAAAAATACAGGAATCAACAACAACAACAACAACATGGTTTTCTGAAGGTCAATGGGACGATTTAATAAACTTTGCATGTCCTCTATCTGAGATCAGTCATATAAACAATTGATTTTGCATCTTCTTTCTTCCACCCATTCATCAACCTACTGGCTATGTGTGTTGGTTCCAGTATGAACCGGAATTGTTTCACTTTTGTGTGTTAAATGCTGCTTTCAGCTTGCTGATATTTTAAAAAGAGCAATAATCCATAAACTTTAACTGGGAGCGTTAATATCTGAATGTATGTGCACCCTTATTACATGCATCCCGTCTCTCAGTGATTACAGTGCTAATTTTAACCCATAATCTATGCATTCATGTGAAATATAACTTAATTATATTAGGCGGGACTGGCTGAACAAAAAGGAACCCTGTTTGTGTCAAGCATCACGTGTCGCACTTCAATTATTACATTTATTTGTTACATAATAACAGTCTGTTACTTGTGTACTTGCGGCTGATGGAAACCAGTTCTCCCATCATCCCAGCGCTCTTCCCATTCTCCCACCGCCATGACGCGGTTCGCCTGTGGCGCCAGCATGATGGATGGCTTCGTTTGCTTGGCTTCAACCTCTGCAGCACGAAGGAAGAGATTTACTACTGACCAGCAGTCAGCATGGTATAGGAAGGAATTTATATATCTGGTAGAGTGGAAGCCGCAGCCGGAAGTAAGAGTGGGGTCAAAGGTAATGCACATACTGTGTACACAAGGAATGAATAACATTCACTGATTTAACCTACAACAAATCCGATTAAACAGGTACGTTAGCTATGAGCGGGTCAATATCACACAAGTTGTATGACACGGAAAATAGGACTTACTTCTTTAGAAACAGATCTAATATAGGTTAAGAAACACAGCAGGAAATAACATAGAGCGTAAAACTAAACTTACGAGCGCTCGGGTGAAAGCAACAGACGAGATAAGTGTGGAACTAGTAACACCCTGAATTTAGACTGACAGGATATAATTAGATACATTTCTACATACTTCACTTTTAAAAATGCATACTTATACAATATTGAAGTAATTATGCTATTTATTATAATATTTTAGATGTTTTGAGCTAAGGTAATAAGATGTAAAAGGAAATTAGACACCTTGATAGTCAAACTGAGGGATCGACTACAACTCTCTGAAGAGCGGTGTGGGAGGAGCCTAAGGTGACATTCACGTACATCAAAAGTATGGGAAAGCCCAGCGTTTTGCCACCCTGCGAATAAAGCTTGAAGCGGATCATTCGTGCAGGACACTTATGCAATAACTTAACTAACAAAGAAAAATGCAAGTAATTCTGACGCATCTCTGCTGTAACGGTCACAATATATATTACATATTTTGTTACTGTTAGCATTTGTAAAATAAATTATAAACCGATCTGTACAAAAGGATCATTTGTATTCATTAGCCTTATTGTATATACGTTGGCCGTAAGACGTTTTCACGTAAATACAGATTCTACTAGTTAAATAACCTACTTTTTTTTCCTTTTTTTAAAAAAAAGGTAATTCGGCTTTAAGGTAATTCTAAAATTAACAACAAAAACATCATTGACGCATTTAAAGCCGATTAAAATTATTTTCACCCTCCGTTTAAACTAAGCTCACAATATTAGTTTTGAATCATAATGCAAATTTACACCATTTAGTACGTTAATGTTTTTTTCAAGAAAAACCTGTTGGAACAACTGTCCTCTTGAAAGTCTGCCCAACGTGACGCAGTGAGTGGAGCAAAGTGGAGCAAAGTCTTAGATTTATCACTAACAAATCATTACACGATGGGAAAGGAATGAACGCAAGAATGATGACTTTATCCGGAGAAAGGGGGCGCAAGAGTACCGGGAATCCGCTTTGTTGTTGACCGGATGTTTTTGTAACCATAATAAAGAAGATGGGAATGCTTTATCATTTATTGCTATGAATTAATCTATAATAAACTGAAATCATTTAATAATACCTCGTTGAAATTAGAAATTCATCTCGGGTCAATAAAAACAGAAGCAGAACACCGTGCACGGGGATGTGCGCCAGGCCTCCTTTGAGAGAGATGACAATGATGCCACCTTTTTGGCTGCACCATCTTCATCAGCACCAACACCATCAACAGCATCTTCACTGTTCCGCTAAAATGGATGCGCCCCCCTCGCCGCGCTGTGCCATCCAGATGTGTGCCGTGCGCGTGTGTTTTCCTTCTGAGTCGACGTGAGCGTCTGCAGCCTCCAAACCAATCAGCGGGGCCCGTGGGGCGGGTCGTACCAGGACGGTTGTGGATCAAGAAAATGGACAATTTAATGCCGCGCGTTCATCATTCATTTCCCCCGACGCTGCGCTCCGATATTGGGATCATTGTGGAATTCTCGGCTGTGGCGTGAAAGGAGGAGGGAAGCGTCTCGGCTTGACGGTGAGGGCGAGATCCTGCGGGGGGAAACCGGAGCGCAGGACGGATCTGCTCTCCGTGCTCAGGGGACGTGCTCATTGTTGACAGAACACAGTGATAGTCTTTGTTTTTAAGAACCACTCTGGAATCATTTCCTCAATTCCAAAGGGAAGCTGTCGGGAATAGCACCGAACTGGCCCGCACGGTGTGAGCGCGCACATGAGGATGATGTCGGCGTAAAGTGCAAGGTTGCACTTGTGGGCAGCGTGCACGGCAGCGCACCTTTGTCCCAGGCGCCGCTCAGATGTTCTCAGCTGCGAACACGCAAAGCTAAGGAAGCCCGCGAGGTGAGGGCAAAAGAGGGCGTTTAGTGAGCCGGATTACGATGGAACCGCCACCTTCTAACCTGGTTGACAGTCTGGTTTGGTAACTCAGATCCGGAGGACAGACACGAGGGGGCGGCGGGACACCCCGCCTCACGGCATTTTCACGGACGCGCCGGATAATGGTGCGCGTATTCTCACCGCGCCAGACTCGTGTGGACGCCGGAGTGGGTTCACCTCCGTTCGGAAGTGGCTGTTTTGAGCCTCTGGGGCTGCGATCCACGGCGGACTGATCCGCTGGTGATTCCGGAGCTCCAACCTGCTGCTGCCGCCTGCACCGGAGCTGTGGATCACTGGGTCACAGGTAGGCTGGGTGGGGAACGAAGGAGGTCAGCTGGCAAACTGGTTGATAGTGTTGTTGCCCATCAGAGCAGCTGTGGGGAACCAGGTTCTCCAGAACATCCGGAGCTGTAGTGATGGGGGAGATAATGATGATGATGATCGTGGCTCTTCCACCTTCTAAACAAACTTGCTCTCCTCAGATTGTGCCTGTCCTCGTGCTTGTGTTCCTACAGATGACTGAGTTTGCGCTGTCAGAATCCCGTCACCAAATGCACAAAAGAGCACATTCATATGCTAAACCATTTTTTTTAGTCCCGCATACTCGTAAAAATAAATGATTGACCTTCTCCTGTGACATTAATTTGTTCCCACTTTGGAAGTCAATGTGAGAGGAGACCAGTCTGAATGTGGGCGTCACTTGTCACAGGCTTGACAGCGCATTGAATCAAAATGCAATTATAGTCTTCTTGGCTCTCTTGCCACTAGTTCCATTTGAATAAGTGCGTTTGGATTGATTTGAGTTTACCAGAAATATTATCTAAATGTTCAAAACTGCCAGCAAATATGAAAGGAGAGGATTGGAGCTGAGGGCTCGTTGTTCGTCCGCCTTGCTGTTGGCCAGCATGCTTTGTTTGTGAGAGTTTCTGGTGTCGCAACCAGCACCCCAACAGAAAAGAACCCCTCAGACGGCGGTCCATTCTTCCAGCACAGCCGCTCGGAGGGAACTGCGAACTGGTTCCTCGAGGGTGAAACAGCCTATTGACACATCTGTAACTGCTGTAAACATTTCCCTTATGTCATGTACACTGTTGCAGATGCCACCATGTGACCTGTTAGAAGCTCCTCTCTGCTGTCCACACCCATTTTATATAGAACGTGTGTCTGCATGGCGACCGTCTCTTATCTCTCCTTTATTGCAGCGCAGATTATTGTCTGTCTTAGTGTTTATTGTGTGGTGCAGGTGAGCTGTGCAGCCTGGAGGACAAATGCTCCACCCTTGCTCTAATACTTAGCAGACATGGTGCCTGGAGCTTTGGGGACATCTTCGCTCACTATGAGATCCCTTTTTGTTTGTCTCCCGCTGCACAGATGGACTGTGGGTTGCAAATTCCGCAGAGAATCCTAAATAATGTTGCCGCCATCAGCACAAACGTCATCTGTCTGAATGTAAAAGTTAATGGGAAGTGGAAGCAGAAAGATGATAAATAATAAAGGTATAAAAAGCTCCGCTGAGGATAGAAGAGAAGCGGGTTGTCAATCAAGCCATGGCTAAAAGAATCACAAGACTTCTGTTACTACATTAACAGGCTTTTTTATCACTTTAAAAAAAGAAATCCTTTCGTTCCGAGAGAACTAAGTTGTAGTTCCGTTCATTCGCATGCATGCAACACATACAGTAGTATCTAATATCTTAAGAAATAAATGCAAAAATCCTCGGAGGGCTGACAAAGTTCGTTGCATCGACTGATTAAATTTCTTAGTTATTATCTTTCCAGGGGAAAGGCTGGAGCATCCCAGAGCTAAATAAAGCATTGCCATTATTTCCAATGCAGCAGGAAAGCCCCAGTGCATCCTGATAGGAAACCGATTCCATCTGATCTAATGGCAGCCCTCTCTCCTTAATGGGATCTTGCTTTCACGATAATTCCCTCCCTGGTGATTAAAAGAAACTCCAATTTCATTGAAGCATCGGTCGCTCCAGACTACATTTATTCCTTTCATTATTACAGGGGTTGAGAATATCAGCGTGCAGCCTTTAAACAGTATTAACCCCGATGACTCACCCTGCATATTGATCGTTCTCATGCATTTTTCATTGCACTTGAGTAAAATATGTAGTTATATTCAAGTTGTTGCGAACAGGAACGACACAAGTATATATGAAGGTTGGAGAGCTGGAGATGCTGCTGCAGGTGATGCACCAACGCAGTGCAGAGCTGGTTCAGTCTGGATTTTCTTCTGCTTTATTTTGGAAGAGCGATGGCTTTAATCTCACCGGTCAGATATCGCGGTCGTGCTACTAATTGAACCCTGTCTGGTATGCGCCTCATCTTCCTTATCCCAGGGTCAGATCGTATATCATCACAGCGTCGTCAAGGTCAGATTGTTTATAGGCTGATCAGATCCGAGCTGGCCGATAAGAAGGCCTCCAGGTCGAAAGTCTTCGCTGATAAGGTGATTCGCAGGCAGGGGGACGCACTGGCCGTGGAACCACTTAATGGGCCAGATGGGTTTCTCTCCGCTCCGGCTCTTCATGGTCGGCTGTGAGGCGCGCAGCCTTGAATGCAGAGATGTGCACGCGCTCATCGGTGACCTCAGCAGACCCGTCCTGGAGCCGGCCTTACCTGTAGTTCCGGCCCAGGTCATTTTGTGTTAAAGACGCGTGTTTTAAACCTCTTAATAACTGCGTCTACCCTCTATATTAGTTCTGGTAATTAGCCCTTGTGGCATTGGAGGGCAGCATATTGTTGAAACATAATTAATCAACCGGGTTTGTAATTATGCCGGCATTGGGAGCGTGCATGTGGTTGCAGGGCCGGGCGCGTCGCTTGCCTGTAGCTTCGGGTAAACATCTTATTTACCACACTGCAAGCCTTTTAAGTCAGAGAGAGCGAAGATGTTTTTCTCAATGTCAAGAAGAAGAATGTGTTGGTATTCATTTTATGAAAATGGTCTTCTACAGCTAAGCTTGTTTGCCTCAGTTGATGTTCTGGTCGGGAGGTGGGCCACTTAATGAAAAACAAAACCAACAAATCCTCCCCAGCAGCTGCTTTTAGACCAGAGGAGAAATGCTCCTTAATATACTGTATTCCCATCAGAAGCCATTTGTTTTGCACATTTGTTTTCGCCTTTATTCATGTCACTGCTTATAAATGCATGTGGTGTGTGGGGGTGTGAAAAAAAACACCTCCATTTTAAAGGGCAGCGCTTGGGTGAGGGCAAAATATAGAACACACATCACACCCCAGTTGTAAGCCTTTAACACAGGTGTGTTAGTGGAGACCGCTCCTGTTTGGTTATTGTTTGTTGGACTCGCAGACCGACCGAGGCGAATGCCCCCTCCACCCCCACATCCCCAGCGCCTCCATTGTGATGTCATACCCAGATCGAGCTGCTCGTCTGCAGCTGGTCGGAGCGCTAAAGTGGACATTTTGGGTATTTTAACACCTGCCTTCAGATGATGAAGATGATGGGATTAATGGACCAAAACGGGGCTATACTAATAATCTGCTCCAAGTCCAGGTGAAATAAGCCCCACATAAAAGGGTTGTATTTATGTAAAACTTTCAATTCAATTCTTAGGTGACTACTAGGTTGGGAGAGGATGGAGAGAGCTTTTCCTCTTCAGTGGTACCTACTCATCTACCTGGATCTACTTACTGGTTCCTGGTGCATCTTTAATCCTCAATGATACTTGATTGATTACAATTACTCTGGTCAGCCAGAAGGCAAACCTTGATTAAACATTAGTTGTTACCAATCCAGCACTCCAAGCAAGCAGAGCTGATGAGATCTGTGGTGAGTAGATGCACTGCAGAGGCCAAAGAAGAGGTTTCATTCAGAGGTGAAAGGATCTACAAGCCTACAAAACACAAACGACAGTGCGGCCGTCCGCTGCTCCCTTAATGACAGAGTTTCTGTTTAATTTTAGCTGAACCAACATGTTCACCTCGCCACAAGTGTTGTGTTTTCGTCAGAACACTTCACTTTGCAGGACTAATACGTCGCCAGTGGAAATGCGTGTATGCCAGATGTGTGTTTAAGTATAGTTTACACACGCTGGACATCAGAGCCGCACCAGTCAGTGAAAGTACCGGCTGCCAGTGAACGCTGTATTTAGGGCTTATGTTGGTGCATAGCGGGCTTCCATGCTTCAGCTGGCTTGTCTTTATCCATATCATTTGGGACAGAATGGAAATCTCATTTTCTAGGACTCTGTCCCATTTACAACCTGCGATGGTCACGTCCCAAAATCCTTCCAGACCAAAAAAAAGATGCCGTTGTGTCGAAGCAGACAGTGAATCCACCACCCCGGTGCTTGGGGAATTCCTTTCAAACTCATGTCAGACCTTCAGCAAATTGAAATTGAAATTGAATTTTGCCGAAAATTGACCCGGCTAACCCTTTGGTGAAGGAAAAATACACAAGCCATTCATTCATTTCAAAGCCCACCTTTTTAAATTTCCTGTGAAGTGCAGCAGCATCTGCTGCGTAAATAAAGTTCATGGGTAGAAGATGTGATGGGAATTTTCAATTCCATTTACCTGAATGGCTTAATAGAGTCCCTCAGCAACAGGCAGGAATAGCTGGGGGAGGCCCTGATGGCTGCACAGAGGCAGCAGGAAGTATGGGGACTGAGCGCAGCTGTCATCTATGAACTATCCATCCATCATGTCATTGTCACTTAAATGGATTTCATCCTCACGTCTTCTCCTCTGGGCTGGTTCCGTTCTCTCTCTCCTGCGTATTAAACTTGCATGTGCTCCAGACAGATGGGAGCAGCGGCTTCAAAACTATATTCCATAAACAAGTCCTTCTCCCTGCAACAATTGGTCATCCATAAACATGCAAGACAGTAAACGGATACTCAGACGGTCCCCAGCACAAAGCGACGGGTGCATTAAAGGTCAGCAATAATTATCCGAATTGTGAGTTTAATCTGCCACAGTTGTTGTGACATTAAAAAAGAAACGCCACATTGCCTCCGCCCACTGTGGACAAAATGAAGACAAAATATTGAAGGTATGAAGACTTCCATCTTGTGCTGTTATCGAGTATCTGACCACGAGCAGAGTTGCATATTTAATAACTGACACCAAGCTAATGGTCAAAATGCCCTCCTGCTCTGGTGATACAGCTCCCACTTTGTGTTGCTGCCCTAAAATTACACACTTGCTCCCCTTTTGACTTTCTGAGAGCTGAATCAGCACTTAAATCAAACCTTCTGAATGTTTTTTCTGCATGGAAGGTGAGCAAATGATCTAAGAACCGTTGGCCTTGCAGAGTGTTTTCCACCTGTCTGTGATTCAGTGTTACGGTCCCCTATTCTTCATGCAACCTTCCCCCGGGGGACTCGGGGGATGAGGCAGGAATAATTGAAAAAGGAAAGGAGCAGAGAAAAGGTACTGTTCCTATATGTAGCCCTGCAGTCAGCTCCGGGAGGAGAGAGCGGCCAAACGGGGAGAAGATAATGCAATAAATGAAAAATGGAGAGCAGGACATGCAGCAATTAAAGCGGAAAAAGCCAATGACACAGCGTGGGGGGGGTGCAGCCATGTCGCCTTTGCTCGAACCCTGCCCTTCCTCTGTCAGATGATCTTTGGTGCCTGTCACCCAACCGTAATGACGCATCATTGATCAGCCAGACCTCTCAACCACTTAAAGCCACTTAAATGTATCCGTACATCCACATGATATAGAAATGACAGCCATCATAATTCTTAGTTAATGGCCACAAACTCAGAATTGTGTTTATTCTGATCCTGTCAATTCCTATCAGCATCATTCTGTATCTTTTTGTAGTCTTTTTCTTTTGTTTTTTGCCCAAGACTGACAGCCAATGACATGAAACTAAGTAGACCAATAGAATTGATTCCTCCCACACCATCGCCATTACTAGTCGAATGATACCTTCCATCCAACACCTTCTTCCACTCACTATAAATTATCCTCAAAGCCACAAATCAGTGGAGCAGATTGTGCAGCCTTCCCCGAATGGAGCCTTGACAATGATTGAGGTGTAATTGTGTGCGTTGGTGATCAAGGCGAAGAAAGAAAGAAAATCAATGCCTTAACTAAAGGAGTTGGTGAATTATTGATGAGGAGTATGTAATGGGATCTCACGTTTTTCTTCCTCCTCATGTTGAACTGCTGGCTGTTCAGGCATTTCCAGGAGGTGCCCACAGCACCACAGACGAGTTCGATGAAATACTTCCCTGTATAATAAAGAAAGGACTCTCAGGTCTTGGTGAGAGATTCACTGCCCCCTGTTATCCTGGGATTTTGGGTTCTCATTCTTGAACTTCTCTCCAGAAAATAACTGTTTACAATGAAAACTGTTCAATTCTTACGAAATCAGTGTCTAAATTTTAGTTTTGTGTGTGTCATTTATCACCAAGTGCCATTTTGATTCTGTTGATCAAGACTAGGTGCACGTTGAGGCGACGCTAAAAACAACACTGTCAGCTCGCGTCGCAGCCCTTTTCCTACCTTTTCAGTTGGAAAAATGAGAAGTTTGAGTGTTTACCCACATCTCAGTATGCTGTTTGTTTGCACAGAGAAGGCAGACATCACTTCTGCCTGGCTGGAGTAGAGGCAGAAAAGGAGAATGAGCGGTAGAGAGCAGCCAGGTGAGACCTGAAAGCTGCCTTTGTGTGGCAGCTGGCAGCGGGAACACTGCCTTTCACTGTGGAATACACCCCTACACACACATACTGTACTGTACATGCTGGCCTTATTGGAGAGGCCGTTTAGCCAAGAAAAAACGTTAAAAACCGTTACAAGCCGGCTCCGCTAACAAAGACAGCGCTCAAATCCAAGTTTAACGGACTTTCAGAGCCACAACGGCGTCTGTTCTCTGCTTCCAGAGCTACATTTTAAACTCCCATCTTTTCTCTTTCGCCTCACCTTGACTGCATCTGGCACGGTTCAAACAGAGCCTGAAGGACATGAGAATGCCACGTCCTGTCAGTGGAAAATGCAGCTAATATCAGTCAGAAATGATCCATCTGCAAGGTCTGAGCAGCTTTCATAAATATAAATTTGTAATTAAAAGCCATCTGTGGCATTTTGTGAGATCATCATCATCGTCATCATCATCAGAGGTGTATGGGATGATATTTATAATTCCAATAAATGCCCACTGATGACATCAAAGCTCTAATAAAAGCAATTTCGGTGTTCTTTCAAGGTTTTATCATAGTATATTTTATAATATCAGTCAGGGCAGCAGATTTGGTGTTAACGGCCTTTTCAGTTCCCATTTGTTTCATTTAATAAAAGCATCTAAAAGTGCGAATCCTCGAGTGTGTCCAGTGTTATTCATTACAGCCTAAATTCTTGTTAGGGTGTCTGTGTCAGTTGGAGGACATCAATTCTGCCTCTGTGCTGATCTGTATTCTTGTTTGTTTACTTCTTTGTAGGAGGGGCCAGGCACCATGAGGCTGCGAGCCTCGCCGGAGAAATCACCTTTCATCACACGCAGCTAGACGGGGCAGCAGAAGACATGCACGCAGACGGAGGAGCGGCACATGCCACAGTGGAGACCGGCTAACACACACGTCCGACCACAGGGGAGAGCAAATGGGGAAGAGACTGGAGAAGGGAAGTCGGTAAGTCAGATTTGGTGATTCTCAATGGCAAAGTGGACTGGGCCACACTCAGAGGCAGTGATGTCCTTGTTACCACATTGTCCTCCATTAGAAGCTCCCTGTTAGAAGTCACAAACCAGTCGCCCCCCCTGTGAGGCTAGAGAGCTGAGGGGCAGAGGAGAAGAGAAGCAGAGGACGCAAGAGAGGCCGAGCTCAACGAGGAGACCGTGACAGGACCCATGCAGGCCCGTAAGAAGTATGTTCTGCTGGGCTTGTGTGCGTGCTGCTGGCTGGTCCTCTTTTACTGGGGTGGAGGAGTCCAGCTCCGTGTGTTCCGCATGCTGACGAGGCAGCGGGGCGAGGTGGTGCGCCCCTGGCCCAACTGGACCGACCGAGCCTTCCTGCCGCGCTACGCCCACCTAGATGAACTCCAGACAGACCCAGGGATGCCTGAGTCTTCCAGCCAACGGCGTCAGGCTTGGTCCACTGTTTATAAAGACAGTCGCTGTCGCATGGAGACATGTTTTGACTTCTCGCGGTGTCGCCGTAGGGGACGGGAAGGCTTCAGGGTGTATATCTATCCTTCTGAGAAAAATGATCGGATGTCAGAAAGCTACAGGAAGATCCTGACATCCATATCAGAGTCGCGATACTATACATCGGATCCCCATGAAGCGTGCCTGTTTGTGTTAGGGATAGACACCTTAGACCGGGACCAGCTCTCAGGTCAGTTTGTGGCCAATGTGGATGAACGTATTCGTGGCTATCCGCTGTGGAATGATGGGCGGAACCACTTGATCTTCAATCTGTACTCGGGCACATGGCCTAACTACACAGAGGACCTCGGTTTTAACATCGGACAGGCCATGCTAGCCAAAGCCAGCCTCAACACGGAACATTTTCGCCAAGCGTTTGACGTCTCCATCCCACTCTTCTCAAAGGATCACCCGCAGAAGGGTGGCGAGCGGGGCTGGCTGGTGAGGAACACCACCCCGCCTCAACGAAAATACCTGCTGATGTTCAAAGGGAAGCGCTACCTGACAGGCATCGGCTCCGACACCAGAAATGCTCTCCACCACATCCACAACGGGAAGGACATAGTGTCGCTGACGACATGCCGCCATGGAAAGGACTGGGAGAAGCACAAAGATGCTCGCTGTGACCACGACAACCTGGAATACGAGAGGTAAGTCCAGATTTAAGGCTGCTGAATTTTTCTTTATTCGTAAAAATCAGGGTTATGGAGTCTGTTTTATTTGGCTGTAAGATGTCGCTGACTTAGTATCAGCAGAATCTTTCAGTTCTCATTGTTTATTTCTCTCCGTTAATGGCTACAAGTTTTAGCTATGTAATGACCATGTTTGGAGAGATTTGGAAATGTAGATTATTGGTGAGTTACTGGGACTGTTAGAGAACTGAGCTGCCCGACCTCCAAAACACTTTTGGGTATCTTATTGTATTATTTTTTAAGTAGATGGTGTTTTGGTGATTTCTCACCTAAATGCTGCACTTACAGTTGGGACCAAGAGCCTACGAGGTTCTAAAAAGAGCTCCTCGGTACAAGGGATAGAGTCAGATGGTAGACAAGAGGCACAAAAGAGCAGAAATATTACTGTTAAATAGCTGTAGGCTAATTGTATACTTGGTTTGTTGAGTCATTTCTTTTTTTGACACACTGGTTATAAAACAGGTTTATCAAGGATTAACCTTGGCAGAAAGGTTCAGTCTGAAGTGGGTGCAACAGAACGTGCTTTTCCTGAGGTTGAGTGTCATCCAAACATGAAAGACGAATTTATATTTGTTGTGCCATATTCAGTTGAATTTTCTGCTGAAATGACTCCTGGCCCTCAGGAGTTATCAGCCACCCTCAAATCAACGTTGAGCGTAAAGAATTTCACTTTGAACAAAATGACTTCAGTGTTTGTGCCAGGTTCAGCAGCTGGAAGGTGGTTCTGATCCAAGCACTCCACTTCCTGCTGCAGCCCACTAGCAGCTACCTCAGGGTCTGTTTACTTTGGGCCTGCGCGGCAGAGCAATGGAGGCTGTTCAGCACCATATGAATGGGCTCATTTATTTCACACATAGGCCACTCCTCAGAAACCAGGGTGGCCGTGTGTGTGTGTCTGTGTGTGTGTGTTCCATGTGGTATTTTTAGTTAGATTTGGATGCTGCAACGGCTCCGTGTGTGAAAGCGTGTGAATGGGAGAAACAGTGAGAGAGACAGCTGCTGTTTGAGGGAAGAAAAGCTCGACCCCCCTCCCCCCATCTCTCCATTGGTCCTTCACTTAATTGTTTTTCATTAATACTTGTGTGTGCGTGTGTGTGTGTGTGTGTGTGTGTGTGTGTGTGTGTGTGTGTGTGTGTGTGTGTGTTTATTTTCTCAGTGGCAAAATTAAAGATTTTTAAAGTGCGCATTGATTCCCTCAGGGCTGATACATTGATCCATGGTGGAGGGGCTTCACAACCTGTGTGTGCATGTGTGAATGCGCCGAGCAGAGGTTCCTGTTCGCGTTAAATCTGTCTGCCCTGGTGACACGTTCACACATTCATTTCCTCCATTTCTGCACCTGAAACGCTGGTGCACCCGAAATAACTGCCCATCAGTGTCACCACTTGAAACACACACAGCTGACAGTGTCATTGGGTGGGTGTGTGGGTATATATATATATATGTGTGTGTGTGTGTGTGTGTGTGTCAGTGAGGCTCTTATAAGGTGGCACCAGGTTAATGAGCACATGCACCAGGTGCACTGGCAGATTAGCCCTGAGGGACCTGGATAAGGTGGCTGGGAGAAGAGGAGGAGGGAGGAGGAAGGGAAGGCAAATCTCTCTATTACAGTATCATTTGTTTTTTACTACTAAAACACCACCAGTAAAAATAATTATATTGTTTGGATATTTGACCAGGACCTTTTACACCCTGTGCTACATGACTTTATTGGTTCTATTGATGCTGTAGTGTCGGATGAGCCAATTTCTGTCTCTTTTTCTCTGGGAATATTTGTGTTTTCAGTCCTTCCGTGTCGACGCATGGAAGGGCAAGGAGCTCACAGAACAGAGAGCTACCACGGAGTCTACAGAACCTCAGTGGCGGTTCTGACTGGAAACACGTGCGTGTACAATGATTCTGTGATGTCAGAACGTAAACATATGCATTTCTTGGTTTGGAGGGGAAAAAAAGAAAATGAGGTTGGGTTGTGCAGGTCTAACAAACACACATTTCCACCCAAACAAACCAGTTTAGGAACAGACTGGTGCAGGGTTGGACCGCAGTACTGGGACAGTCTTAAGGGGATGCCGCAGGCTTTCTTTCCCTCCTACAATATTTATGTTACATATGTTTTTCTTTTCCATGCAGGACTGCTGGGTAGGCACACAATGCATTCCTCTTTTGGCCTCATGGAACACTGATTCCACAACAATATTTGTATAAATCTGCTTTCAGAGCAAATTATTTTTGATATGTTTATCAACAGCTTTTTTTATTAATGTAATTTCCTCTTCTAAAATATGAATATTATTGGTAACGGATGGCCAAAAATCTCATTAAAATCTGCCACAGGGCAAAAATACTCTTAATAGGAAGAGAATGTGCCTGGAAATACTTTTCTGCTCTGTTGAATCGGTGTGTTGAGTTTGTGCGTGTTTGGATTATTACAGATGACAGCGGCGAAACAGGCCAAAGTAGCTAAGACACGTTGGAGGTAAAACCCCAGTTGTCAGGGTCCCCAAAGGGCACCAGAGCAACAAGACAGAGGCAGACGTGAATGTCATGTTGTAGAAATGACAACAAATGGGGGGGAAAGCAGCGGGATAGTGCAGGCAATGTGCACAAAAAAGGAAATATTATACAGGTCGGAAAGGGGGGTGGGAAGGGAAGAGCGGAGCAGAGCGAGGGGGGATCGGAACGGGATTCTTAAAGTGAGGGTGAAGCTGTTCGGCAGTCTAATGGCCTATTTTCCCTCACTTTAGAGCATTCTCTAAGAAAAGGGAAGAGAAACATTCAGGCTACAGCGAATGTAAATGAGCGGGGGTGTGAAAAACAGAAAGGGACAGATATTTAGGAGGTACAAAAGGTACAGCAGAAAACACTTTGCAGCCCCCTTTCAGACCAACCTTGGGTTTTTTCTTTCTTTTTATATAAATGGGAACCAGAGGGTGAACTGGATGGGGTTCAAGACATGGGGAGGACGTGTAATGGCTAAACGCTGTACCTCTCTGTCTTAAATGGCCTTGGCCTGCAATGGGTCATTATTCATGACCCTGCTCGGAGGGACTCAAGGTTGAAAGAGAGAGCTATCAGACTTTAAAAGCTGGGTAGCTGTACAGGATGGATGCTGCATACTAATCAGACAAAAACAGGCAGCAGACAATGATTTAATAGTTCTCCAGCCATGGTTAGCGTTAAGACCTGCTGGAGATGTGCTCCCGCGTATGGAGTTCGTACAGGAAATCTTGTCCTGAGTAATAACTGAAGAGCGGAGAAGAACAGTGTCATCGTTAGACGCAGTCGCTCCATCTCAGCAACCGATGTTTCATTTAATAAGTTTACAGTTCTCACAATGTTTGCATGATTTGAGATTTATGTGAAATAAGACCTGCTGCAGTCTGCAGTAATTAGGGGCTGTGAAATTATAGCTCTGACGTGTGTGTGTGTGTGTGTGTGTGTGTGTGTGGTCAGTCTGTTTGGAATTCTTGGAAACCATAGGCAGCCTTGCAATTCTCTGGCACTCGTTCACTCCATCCATTCTTTTTGCATCGCTCCAGCTTGTGTATTTTTAATCCCCACACACACACACGCACACGCACGCACACATACACACACACACACGTTCTGCTTTTATCTGGTCAAACATATTTAGAGAGCAGGGAAGTCGAAGCCGTGCAGAGGCCTCCAAATGAACACTGTTCGCAGGATGATGTGAGAAGTACCTGGTGGATCGGAGGAGTGAAAGCAGCTCTTTTATGTTTGGGTCCAGCTTTTTGAGGGGCAGCTTTTTGTTGCTCGTGAGTGACCGAGAGCACCTTCGAAGGCTGTTTTAGAACTGGAACTATGACTGAAACTATCTTTGCTCTTCTTCATTGGGAGGTTTGTTGACGTGTGAGAGTCTAGTCGGGTTGCACGATCGTCCCCGGGGAAGTGACTCATGTAGCCCGGATCCTTGGATGAGCTGGAAGCTGCTCCTCACAGGACTTGATCTAAACACGTTCTGATTATGTCTAGAAGCTCTGTGGTCTATTAGGGTCTGATCTTGAGTTTAAAAACTCCAGGAACAACTCACAAGAGTATCAAGGTTGATGTCATGTGACAAGCAGCTATTTTGAAAATGTGAGTGATGCTCTCATGCTCTGCTGTGAGTGCTGGTAAAGCCAGTTAGGGTGTGATCATGTTGTTATTTACAGCTCACTCTGGTTAGTTCAGCAACACTTGGGAAGCAACATGGGAATTGTTCAGGTTTTTGATGTGCCACGTGTGCCGCGTGTGCCGCGCCTTTCTTTATAGTGATGAGGTCATCTGTCATTATAATCCCTGCGCTTAGAGTGGACACATTTACACGTGCATATTCTCTGTCTCACTTCACAGCGTCCATGCATCCTCTTCACCGATGCATAGCCTTCATCTCTTCCTCCTCCTCCTCGTCTTCCTCCTCTTCCTCCACGTCCTACAGTTGACTGCAAACCTCCTGCCACTTTTTTAGCCTTACTCTGCATTATTCATGAATAGAACCTGGTTCTCTATAGGTCAAACTTCTTTGACAGCACAGATGTCTTTGGTGTTACACACAGTAGACTTACACTCTGTGAGAAACACACACACACACACGTGTAACCACCCCTCCCTCCTCACAGGACCTGACAGCATTTACTCCCACTCTGAGCGGATGGAGCCGGACCTTGAGCCCTTCAGTGAAATCTGATTTAATGTAATCCCTTCCGTAGAGGTGCCAGATCAGGAATCCGCCACGTTGTCCTCTCAGTAAGGTGCTCCTGACCACCTGTGCTGCTGCAGTTGCCACACCATCTTCTTAGCCTATTTTATTACTCTGCAAAACATTACAAAATAAAAACTTCTTTAAATAATGGCAAATTTATGCATGTGTATTTGCCATTCTGTGCAAAAATGTGCCTGGTTTGCAAGAAAAGACACACAATAAATAAATTACAGAGCCACGATTATAACGACTATGTAAGAAACACCTTTAATGTGATGCTCCTGGTTAAGTGAGCATCAAACAGAGTGAGAGAGAACTTTGTGATAGGCTTTAGTCTTCTTAGCAGGTGGATTTTGTAACTGTTGGACAGAGTTGGCCTCATTGTACATGAATGATAAACATTTAAATAAAGAAAAAAGGTGCCCATTAATTAAATGGTAAATGAGCTATTCTCAGTTTTGGCCACTCGATCTATCACAGGAATCAGCTGTTAAATTAAAGTCTCTTTTCTTTGTGCGAATGGAGCTCTGCTTATCTGATTCGTAATTGACTCTCAAACTCCGTTGGCAATAGCAGTAAGGAGTCAGCCGTGACTGTGGAGAAGTCCAATTTCAACATTTATTTAATCCAAGTTGAGAACTTTGTGATAATGTGACTAATTAGACTCTTTGTGATGACAGAATTCAGGACTAAAATCAGAGATAAGGACCTGCCGCGCTGTCGTAGTTCAGAGCTGCACTTTTCTTTTTGGAACGATGTCATTGGATCCACTCGTCTGTTGTCATCCAACGTGACACGAGCGTCAGCCCCGGCATCGCGGCGGCATCACCGCTGCCTCTCAGCGAGAAGCTGCTGGTTAGTTCCGTAGCAACAGGAGAACTTCCTGTGTTAGACATCTGTGGCAGTGCAGCGGCTCAGGACCGAGCCTCCATCCGACCTTCACGCTTTGCTGTACAGTAGGAATCGTTGAAACTAAAAGCTGACATAATTGTTTTTTTCTCTGTTTAAGAAAGAGGCGTCAGGCTTCCTGACAACGTGAGGCTGAGATTCCCCTGACTGCCAGGCTCAGGTGAGGCTTCGGCTTTAACGAAGCAGACAGCCTCGCAGGTTGTTTTTTCATTCTCAAAAAAGTCTGACAGAACCTTCACACATGCGGTTTTTGGCCAAGTGAGAAGTAAATTGTCTTTCTTAGACCCTGTTCGAAGCAAATCATGTTACTCCTTTTAAACCGCTATAGCAGATGGAAAAAGTTCTCCATTTAAATGTGGCTGTCACCAAACCATTCAACACCCTCCTTGGATGCTACAGTACCAGTATTGAAATATTAGCCTCTTCTTTTTTCTCTCCTCGCCACAGTCAGGATTTCAGTGATTATTCCCATTTTTCTTTAACCTGTTTGATGGTGATATAGCGTACATCATCTTGTCATCCCTACAATGATTCCACAACACTCATGTCCCTCTGAGTGTGGCGTGGCCAGTGCCCAGGCATACAGAACCTTTATCTGTAAAACCAAAAAGTCCAGTGTAGAGATGTTGCTGCGCCGTTTGTCAGGTGCTGATCAGGTTCCTTCTGGAAGACTGTTGTTTGGCCCCGGGCCGAACTCACTAGTATGGATGTCCACTTAATGGGTGCCCATTCAGCACCCTAATGGGCCCTTTATCAAGACCGGCTAACACTGCAGCGATCATAGCAGGAAAAGCCTCTGGCCAGCTCACTTGCTTTTGTCCAGGCCAACTGGAGCGTGAGAGCTTTGACAATGACAATGCAGCCGAGGGAGGCTGAGAGAGACACATGGAGGGAGACATTTTTCACTCCTTATACAGTTAAGGAACCAAACGTCCGCCGAGCGGACTGGATTTCACTCGTTCACTGGCTTTTAAAAAGCATCGATTTGACCTGTGACCTCACCGCCGCATGCTCTTTCAGTTTGCGCCCCAGTGATCACGGAGACGGGAAAGATGAGAGTGGCGCTGTCCCATCGGTAGGGGACTGCTGGGAAGACAGAAAAGCCCATTCTTAAACGTCTTCATAGCATTCCTTCATGAGAAAGCTCAACCTCAAGGAGGGACGCTGTGCAGAATCCATCATGGCTTAGAGGCTGAAACCATTCGAATGAAGACAGCAGCCAAATCATTACTCACAGACGAGCAGCAGTCAGTCCGGATTCTGCTGCTCAATTAGTCGGTCCCAGAACCAATGAGAGCTTTCCTCTACGTCTTCTCGGGGGCCCCATATTGTCTTAAAATTTAGGTCAGAAAATGTTGTTTGAGTTAGTTTGCAATAAGATGAAAAGGCTTTTTTAATAGCCACTTTTTTCCCCTTTTCTTTGATGGGGGATGAAGCCTTTCGATTGGCCGGTGCCTGAGATGAAAGACTGATAGGCAGAGATATTCTGAATCAAAGGCCTGACTAATGCGAGCCGAAACTGTCAGCGTTAAACCGATGCGTTCGCGTCGCTCCGTTTCCAGGAGCGGAGCATTGAGGTCACACTGAGATCTGTTTGAGGCCTGCAGTCATTTATACACAGAGTGTTTTTCATAATCTCTCATCTAGACTGACATTTTCTACATCTCATCTTGAAGTTGACAGTTTAAGGTCACTCTGAGATTTTCTATCTGATGGCTAAAGGAGGAAAACGGACTAACTGTGGCACATTTTCTGATCTGTCGCTCTGACGGCTGAGGATTTCTGCCATGTTTCTGCAATCCACTTATAACAGCCCGAGAAAATGAGCTGAGGAACCGCAGGGGTGCAGCCTTCCATCCAAGCTATTCTAAAGCCACCGGCTTTTGTTTTACCTGAGCAGGATTTATTTCCAGACGCTACTTGAACCTCACCTACGTTTCATGCCTTTGTTGAAGGAGGGCTGCTCCTGCGAGTATAGCGGAGGCATGCTTTTAAAATTAATAAGTAAACAGCTTTAAAAGTGCCCTTTTTGTAGCAGCCTTCACATAAGTGGAGTACACAGTTTCTCTTAACCCCCTGACTCGTGTGGCATCAGAGCAGTTCTGAAATGAGATCCACCGTGTTCGCTATGTAGCCAACACCTCTCAGTCAGGGGTGAACAGTTTTTCCAGGATGGGTACTGTTAGTATCCGTATCCCTGCTTCTTTTGTAATGCAATGCCCTCATTATCAGTGGAGGAGCCTGTGCATCAAGATGTGTTCCAGTGCTTTGCTCCAGACAATAGAACACAGGTGTCTCAGATAAGACCTTATATTCTGCCGCCGCCTAAATCAAAAAGGTGCGGAACTTCATGAATTACTCATGAGTTCTGCTGTTGGATTCTTTAATGATAGTCGGGCTGGGACTGCTCTATACCTCTCGCCTGTTCTCCTTCTCCATCTCGCTGATGAATGAGAAGCAAGTGCAGAGAGGAAGAAAGGGAGGAAAAGTCACAACTTAGCCTTGACTGATCTCAAAATGTCTTTTTTATGTGTCTGAAACTGCACCATAGGCACAAAACCCAGCAGCACTCTGCAGCGCGGGGCGCGTGATGTATGGCCCGCCATACGGAACGCATCCCTAACGAAAGAGCCTCCCTCCCAATGCTGAACATGCGGACGCTCCTGCCACTTCGGCGAGCAGTGGAAAAAATAGGCGTCTTGTTCCGTCCACCTGGTCAAGCCAGAAGGCGTCTATTTAGAATTTAGAATGTAAGCTAACGCTAATTTTAGTCACATTACACATGTCATTACCAACACAATGAAGTCATTGGCGTAAATGCTCACTCCAGCAAACAGGCGTCTGTCTTTATTACAGACCTTCATGGGAGGATCCAAATCTAGAAGTCTAAAAAAAACAGGAATGTAGAGTTATAGCGCCCTGTTTACTGAACAAACATGTTTACTTCCCTGTAACAGATAAGTCATGGTTTTTATGAGCAGATCACAGTTTAGAGGCGCTTCACTGGTGGTAAATTTGAAACTGCCGTTCTGTAATGTTTCTATCTGAAAGCATCTAATACCCGTGTGAGCGTAGCGCACAGTTGCACGTGGTCTTCTTTAAGCTTCATTTGAAGGATAGATTCCAAACCCTTAGCACAACAAGTTTGTAAAGCGAATAATTGTAATTTCACCATTTTACTGACATGTTTTGAGAATAGTGACTAAAAAGTTGCTGTCAAAAACAATTTCAGGGGAATATTTTAATAATTGATGGGGTTAATCAGGATATAGTTTAGCATAGTTTAGTAGTTCTAGTATAGCATCCAGTAAAACAGCAGAAGAACCCAGTATAGCAGATATGGCTGTTGAGATATTCTGGTCTGGACCAACTGTCCAATCACCTTTGCACTGAAGCTTTCCAGCTATGAGCGAGACTAAATTAAAATTATGAATCATGAATGCCTTCTCGCTGCACCTTTGACTAGTTCATTTTTAGCCTGGTGTATTTTTATTCTCTGCTCTGATCATCTTAAGCCAGAGCTACTATTGGCTGTTGGCATCTACTACAATGACCACTAGCAGTGGGGAAATGGCACTGAGGGTCTCTCCCAACCGTCCGCTCGCTGCCAAACACCAAATGACAGCTTTGCATGCACATTCCTCCAGACAAGCTTTCCCTCTTTCCTGGCTGCTGCTGCTCTTTCATTCACTCTCAACACGAGATGCAGAAAGACGCTCACGCCCCGCTCGGGTTTCTCGCCAGGTGCCCAGTTGGCAGCGTCCCGCTCCTCCAGTCCTGCTTCTGTCTTATCAGCTGTCCTCTGGTTGTCACTCCATCCACTGTCAGTAAGCGCAGCCGCCTGCCTCTGAATCCACAGTTCTTCCCGCCCTCACAGCAGGAGCCTTCACACACTTTGCTCATCTTGAAGATGTTCTACACATGTTTTGGTTCCTCTGCTCTTCTGCTGCTCCAACATCGCCCCGTAAAGCTGCAGTCTGATTGGCCGTGGGTTGTGTGCACCGTCCCGCTCATTTTTGCATGAATTGTGCCTCCGTTTCTCCCTGTTTTCTCCATTTGTCGCTTTCTCGAATCTCCATGGAGTGACAGAGAAGTCGAAGCAGTATCCATTCTTAAAGTAGGAAGCGCTATAATTTAAGCCAGTGCGTTATCTCTGCAACGACATGCTTGCACTGCAACCTTAGCGGGACATTTTCCATCCCATCTTCAACTACATCTTTCCAATTTCCATTTGAGCTGATACCAGCAGACTTTTACTGCATTACTGAGCAGCTCCCACTCGCACCATAAACTGGAAAAAAAGCAAAAATATGCAGAGAATTGTTAAAAAAGCTCACAGTTGGTAGTGAGCTATTTTTAATGAACTACTAGTAAAAGTAAAGCAAAGTAGCTTTTATGTGCACCCTTCTGCCAAGGAACCACTGGAACCATATGGGAGCTCCTGCTGCTGCACACGCCAGCGTTTCCTGACATCAGCACTGACATGCAGTTAAAAAGAGGGAGCGGGCCTAATTATTGTTTCCTGCTTCTTCTCCGTTATTGTCCACATGAAGGATGAAGACCCCCCACTGAGAGACATCTCCTCCTGATGTATTTGCTCCAACGCGGCAGCAATTTGTCCGATATCTTTCAGCGTTTATTGTGGCCACCTTGGAATTTACCTCCGGCATTAATATGGCAAATGAATAAAAGCACTTGGAATCGCAACGAGAGCGGAGACGATCCAGACTGTCGCAGCCGGAACTCAGTTGTCTTTGTGCTTCAGATCCAGTGCGCCCACCCTGGCTCTGCTGCTCACTAAGTATGTCCATGCAAGCACTTACAAACACTCTGTCACACTCCATCATGGTCTCTAATGGGGTAGGAGCTGATGGAGTAGCCAGGCCTGCTCAGCAGACAGCAGCAGAGTGAATCTATATTCAGTCCCTTCCTCCTCCTCCTCTTCCTCCTTCTCCTCTGGAGCTCAGTGAACTCAAGGGGAACCTCGGATGCAATGAATATGCTGTGATCTATGGAAGTGGCCTCTCTTTAGGAATCTTTCATTGTGTACGTGCATGCATCTGGTCATCTTTGTCATTTGGGTGCCACTGCGTCCACGGGGAGCGGCGCTCATTGGTTTTGTGCAATGCATCAGCAGAAACGTGCAGCAGACGAGTGATAGGGCGGAGCCTGCTCAGTGTCCTGTAAACGCAGCTCCCCGTGTCTGCGGCCTTCCTGCCACAGCACCTCTCAGATTAATGCAACAATGATTAAACCTGAAGCTTTATTGATCCTCAAGGAGAAATTCTCTTCTTACACACGTCAGCTAGTGGAATCTGGTGTCAGCAGCCGCTTCTCTGGCTCCAGAAAACATCTTGTAAATATCCTTGGACATTTGCTGGTGTTTTGACTCTTTCTAAGTGTGAAATTGTCGGCATCCAAAGCAAAGTATCAAAGGCTTCTACAGCTGGTGTTTGAAGAAATCACAGGCTCTAACTTCCTTATTTTGTATATGCCTTGTGATTGAGAACAACCTGGAAACCCCCCCTGCAATATGTTGTCTCCTAACTTCCTGTCTGTTCTTGGAGTGGGAAGGTGTCAAGCACTTATTATACTGTTGATTAGATTACAAGCAGAATCCAGGTAAGATGAATGTATATGAAGCTCAAAATTGCCAGGTAAAGAGTTACATAGAAATAAAAGTAAATGATTACTGGTGTTATTCATCTATCTGCAGTAGCTGGCTGAATGTATTCATCCTATTCCCAGTGCCAAAGAGGGCTTGTGTGAATTATAGATTGTAGAATTATAGATATTATAGCGGACTTCCTGCCCCAGAGCAGAAATAACAGTTTTCTGCAGGTCCAGAACACTGATCAGCTCTTTCCAATCCTTCTGTTCTCATGTTTAAAACATATTACACTCCTGGCACACATTTAACATTCTGTAGCTTTGCCTGACACAGCCATGAATACTGCAAAACCTTATGAATTTCATTTGTATATATTTTTCTGCCAAAGTAGACTTTATGCTAATCTATAGTTTATGTGATACACAGTGTGTATCTAGCGACTTGTGTCTGCTTTTATTTTATCCAGATTTCTGCAAGTTTTCTCAAAGCTTCTTGTCTATGCATTCGTCCTCCCTTCAATGTCCAGAAGGGTGGAAAAGTTCAGGATCAGATGTTCTGCTGATGTCTGCAATGATGTTGTGAACCAGGTAGGAAGATGCTGGTGTCAGAACCAGGGCAGTAAAATGCTAATGTGTCGTCTATGTGGGATAGTAAACTGCTATTCCAGCACATTACTGCATGAGGGCTGGTCCACTGGTGAGAGCCAGATAATCTTGTGAGGCTTTGACAGAAAAGATTTGGCTTTCATTAGAAACTCAGCTTAACTGTGGGTGTACAATGGAGCTATTAGCCTCCAGTGGCCTTTAAATTCATTAAGCCTGTGATCAGGGCTCTATCTGTATTGAGATGTTTTTGCTCACTGATTATTGGCTGGATAGTTGTTTGATCCTCCCTGTCCGATTGAGGTTATCTGGTGGGATTTGAAAACCAAGAAAGCGAAAGTCTGCTGCAGGCAAAGGCAAATTATTAGTTTACTGTGGTCTCGCTCTGCTTTTCTGCTCTTTTTTAACCAGCCCGACCTGTTTCCCTCTCTCCTCTTTCTTATGGTAATGCTCCACTGATCTGTGTCGGGAAATTGCCAGTTCACCGAGGGCAGCTCCGGCTCTGCTCTGCTCCGAGCTGATTGCGCTCGTTCGTCTCTAATGTTGTCTTTCGCTCTGGGCTCCTCTCGCCTTATCCCTCAGCTTTAACCAGCGTCCCAACTGGACATGTTCATCCTTTCACGCCGTTCCGAGTGCTCCGGGGCGTCTGTCAGCTGACGGTGACACACACTTGTCTTTGTGGAAAGTGGCGCTAATGGTGACAGCGACAGTGCGAGTGGCTGACAGAAGCTGGGGAAAGTGATGATTTGTTGGCCTCAGCTGAAACTCCAGCAGCAGTCCAACGGCGGAGAACATAAAACACGTCAAATTGAATTCAACACCGACCCTCTGCCACCACGCTTTTTAAATGGAACTTGGGTTCACCCGGGCAGCTCTTGATTAAAACCCCGTCAGGCGCCACAAAAGTGATTGATGCAAGAACTCATCGCCACAAACCGATGTTTCATCGGCGTCTTCTTCAGAACTCTGACTACTGGTGGAACAACCACATTCATGCTATATCCACAATAAACACCTCCTCTGTTATCTTTCCCCACAAATGCAAATTTTTTATTTAGTTCTTATCACGTTGTTGTACATTTTCTTTTTTCCTGAAGACTTTCCATATTGATTGGTTATCAAGATAAAGGGAATAATGATGCTTGGTTGACGCTCGGATGCTCCCTCACCCTCTCATCTCCTCTCCTCGATCCCTCGTTGCACCAGATCGTGATTCCGACTCTCTTCCATCATGCTGGTGCCAAGTGGAAAAACCCCTCGAACCCGGATGGTTCCAACTCCAGTTAGATTAATCTTTCACCCGTGGTATCCTAGCCCACAGCAGAGATGCTAAAAACTGGATCAGCACAATGATTCTGTTACTTTCTTGGTTTGGGGATGGAAAATCCTTATCAGTATTTGCCGTACTACAGTAACGGCCACGTCGGTAAGAATTTCTCATGCGGTATTTTTTGGAGACCCCCCTGAGCTGCACGTGATCATGCCAGGGTGGCGATGTCAGAGCGTTGCTTCTGGTCCAAGTCTGGTGTCTCGTTCCCCTCCTCTTCACTCATCTCACATGTCATGTTTTCCTCCCTTTTTGCATACATCTGCACTTCAAAATGTACATTTTCTTGGCTCTGAATGTGCACTCGGCGGGCCCGGTGTCAATCACCGTTTTGTTTCTGTTACATGTTCCTTATCTCGCCTCTCCAGATGTGTGAGCGGGAAGAGGAGCTGGGAAGTCACGAAGCGTTTACGCTGCTTTTGGCAACAGTCTGGTGTCTTCCAGCAAGCGCTCAGCTCTGTTCGTGCTTTCTGACCAAAGCAAAGCTCTGATTGGCTCAAGGGTGGTTCCCCACACGCCACTCAAGTCTCCTGACTTCATTAACCACTAATCTCGCAGCTGTCAGCTTCCAAGGTGGGAGCTGGAGCCACTTCAGTCTCCCGCTCTCCTCTGTACTTTTCCCATTAGCTCTGGGGTCCCCAGAATGGGCCCACTTCCCTCAAACCAGCCAACATCAAACACTCGTCTTTATTTTGCTACGACAACCATTTGACGTCAGCTACCCAAAGGAAATTGGAAGCTGGTGGAGTTAAAAACACTGTAATTTTTCCGTAAGGTGGAAAAGCGCAGGGAGATGAGTTGTGACTTCCAGTGGTGAAACGTTCATCCGCACGCCATCTGCAATCCGACTCCTCGGCTTTCAGCAGCGAGCCGCTTTGGGCAAAGTTTACAGCAAACAAATGAAAGTGATACGTTTGGGTTTTTTCACAGTTTTCCTCAATACTAGCTGATGTTTCGCGGCTAGTTGAAGGCTAACACCAGTTTCTGTCTGACTAATGACAGCACACAAGATCAACTTTCACCACCACCGAACCTGAGGGCCAAAAGAGAAAACCAGACCTAAACACACACACACACACACACACACACACACACACAGGCAACATTGTTTTACTGAGGGAAAATAATGATTGTTTTTGCTCTCAATGGATCATTTCGAATGGTTTACTTGCAAAAAAGTCAATCAGGTTTTGTGCAAAACAAGCTAATTTGACTAGTGTAGCGAGTCCACAGAAAAAGAAAACCTCCGTTTCAGATGTTCAGACAGAGCAGAAAGCTGCTGAGGCTTTCAGAGAAAGAGGAAGGTTTAAACGAGGGAGAATCTGCTGTGACATCCTCGTTACGCAGGTTCTGTAAGACGTTTTGTTCTTCTCAGACCACCATTTTCAGAGACCACCATTGTTTGTCAGTAACTGAGACTTCAAATGAGATGCTTTCCTTTCCAAGCGCACCGAGTTTCTTTTATCATCGCAGCCCTTTGAAGATAAAGCCGATGTACTCAGTGTTTTAAAAAAGAAAAGTGTTTCATTAGTTGTGTGGTGCTCCGCTGTGTTCTCCACTGAGTTGTTAAATCTGTCCATCAACCAGCAGATGCTGAGCCGGGAGACCCGATGGAGTTTATCTGAGCATCGTTGGCTGAAAACTGCCTGCAGCCACTTGGTGGAAGCAATTAGACCAATGTTGCCTTTGAGGCTCCATGAAGGCAAAAAGAGATGAATGTTAAACGTTGCTCTGGGTTGATCAAAGTCGTGGAGTCAACTTCAGGTATGAAGCTAGTCCTCTGCTAACAGGCGTTGCTGTCATCAGGGAGCGGAGGAGGTCTTTCCTCTCATGCTGCAAACTGACAGTTATCAGCACTTGCACCGGTTTGAGAAGGTCACATTCCCACAACTTTGATTCACTCCACGGAGCAATGAGCGCGTGCATGAGTGCCCTGTACATGGCAGCTTCCATTGTCTAATGTAGGTTTTGACCTTTTTACCTCCAGCTGTGAGCAAACATACACAAGACTCAAGTGAGGTCTGCATTAATTACTGAATACACCCCCTTGTGTCACACCCCCTTTCACGCACAGCCTCCTCGCTGCTGGACACTCTGCTGTCTCGGATGGCCGCCGGCTCATTTGTGGCCTAATAAGTTGTCAGCAAACATTTTGGCAGTTCTTAACTCTTCCCTGTCGCTCTTGTCCCAGCATGAGGACAGCCAAAGTGTCCGATCCTGTTCTGCTTTCGAGAGCAGGGTTAGGGTCACTAGCAGGGTTACCTGAGGTATGAGGGACAACGTGCACTTCCGCTCATGCAAAACTGGTGTTGAATCAATTAAATGATTGTGTCCCAGCAGGAAGACGCTCTCTCTCAGCTCCATGTCTAATTAACTTTCTGCCTCCTTTTGTGTGTGTGTGCGTGTGTGTGTGGGCATGATTGCACATCGTGCAGGTTTCTAAAAAGGGGAGAGGGAATTATTGAAAATGTATGTAAAATATTTCCACACGCCAAATGGGTGAACTGTCATCGCCTGGTGCTGCAGAAGGTGGGAGGTTTTAGGAATTTAGCGGGAAGCCTGTGAGATCTGTGGTGAGTGTGATCAGGATGAAAGTGAGGTGGGGGGGTTGGGGGGGTGGGGTCTGGGCTGTTACTTTCAGTGGATGCTGCAGAATGTGTTATTACTGTTTATCTGGTGTAAATGTGTATCTATAGTTTTTCAGAAATGTGGATATTTTCACATAAAAAACACAATTTAAGTGGGTGAGATTGAGTCTGAATGTAACTTTATTATTCACACTTGAGAACAAGACTGCCCCCCACCCTCCTGGTTCTGAAATGTACCAGTCAAACTCAGTAAAAGTCTGAATGACATCATGACATTCCACGAACCAGAAGCTTATAGTTGGGCGATGACGTCGGGAACCTCGGATAACTTTAACAACAGCTATTTCGCACCACCGCAGCACGTCTGGCTTCTGTTGCCAGGCTACTGCACCCTCTCTTAGATGATAACGGGAGTAACGTGGAGCTTTACAACCTCGTAACTCTGCTGCCGGGGGGGGGGGGGGGGGGGGACTGTAAACTGTCCAGCTTGTCTGCAAAAATGTAATGAGAGGGAAGTGGAACCGCTGACTTCAACGAGGCAGATATTTGCATACAGGCATGTTGCAGGTCTGCCTCAGTAATATACAGGCGCAAAGAGTTCCTGCTGATTACAGCGTTTGTGGTGGTGCAGGCGGGAGGTCCGTCGGCACAATCGCACCCAGTGGGATCCCGTCGTCAGCATTTCTCTCACACACACACACACACATGCGCGTGCGTGTGGACTAGCCAGGGTTTGGGGGGTCTCCTGGGTTGAACCGTGTATTTATTAATCACAGAATCTGCAGCGGGTCGTCACATCAACACGATGGGACACGCCGTACAAAGTGATGCAAGATCTCAGCTTTCACTCACACACAGAATCGGTTCTGTCTGTGTTCTGTCCAGCTGTTGTGTGCTGCTGGGGCAGCTGTGCAGCTGTGCAGGTCAGCTGTGCACTCATGTCCGGACCAAAACACTGAATCCATAACAAATGAACTGTTCTGTGCAGCAAAGTGTCAACAAACAGGAATTTGGATACAGCCAAAATGTGTCTCTTTGGAATCACTCGTCCCCCAAATTGTTGACTTAAAAGAACTCAACTGGACTTCTGATCGATTTTCACCTATAATCCAAGAGGATTCCTTAATCCTGATGGTATCAGGATGTTCTTATTTATACACATACTTTTACACACTGTCTACTGCCTGTCGTATATTATTATTCATACGGTTAATTAATACATTTCTTCCTGTGATTAGGAATAGAGCTGGTTAATGTTGGCGCTCCTGTGACAGCAGCAATTTCCTCCCCTGGATTAATAATGTATTCTGATGTGGAAGATAACTCTAAATTATTGCGACCGTCTGATTGGGAGAACCTGGCATCGACAGACTCGATGCTTAGGGGGAAACGCTCTTCATTATTTTGAACCTTTCACCCACTCGGTGCTGTCTGAGCACATAATAACATAATTAGCCCGTGTAGATTAGCATATACGAGCGTCAGAGTTTATTCTGTCGCTCAGGAGAGCTGAATTCTCTTTAAATGCGCCAGCACACAAATGTTTATTTGACAAAAGCCGCGACAGCTACAGAGCACCCCCGGCTGCTGTATCATCAAGGGCAGAGAGCGAGACAGATTTGCAGGAATGTAAAGACAAAGAAGTCACTATGAAAGACGTGGACGTGGGACGGTGTCGGGCGGACAGCTGGCACTTGTGGAGAACATGAATAATCCAAGCAGTTCTGTCAGGACCACAGCTGCAGCGGCACTTCTTCTTTTGCGAATCTTACATGCAGGAGTGTTAATTTAGCAGCGCTGGTTACAGGGTAGGAGCAAGAGGAGCATCTGTCCGAGTCCACGCGTTCAGCCGTGCACCGATACCACAGGAGCAAGGAGGCTGAATGGCCACAGTGGATATGACAGTTTATTCCTTTTCACAATGGACTGTCTTTTGGTTTTGTGTAGGAATTATGGAGAGCCGGTGTTGTTGTTTTGTTTTTTTTGTTTAGCCTGTTTACTGGCAAACTCCCAGCTGGCCTCTCAGGCACTCATTGGAATGTTGTGGAGAGGCTCTGGAGCGAGGCCATTCCCAGCACACTGCACCCTCTGTCTGCTCGATACACTGAGAGCCACACAAGGCAAGGACGGCACGGTCAGCGAGGATGCTTGAGAGAGGACCTGTGTGTGTGTGTGTGTGTGTGTGTGTGTGTGTGTGTGTGTGTGTGTGCGTGCGTGTGCGTGTGTGTGTGTGTGAGAGAGAGAGAGAGAGACGAGCAACAATCATGAGACTGTGAAGGACGCTTGTAAATGTATTTAAAGTCCCAATGTAAAGATGCACACGTGGGAACTACAGCGACATCGTAAAAAGATCGTCCCAGCCAGCCTGACAGTTTGACAGCTTGCTTGCATTTTTTTTTATTTCAAATATTTGTATCTGTGAATCAAAGGGGAGGGTGTGTTTGAGGCCACCTGGAAAGTGTCTGAATGCCTGAATATTTGTAAGCATATTTGTGCCAAAGAGGCTTTGAATGCAGGTGAAATAACATATTTTATCCCCCAAAACCATCTTTTTTTGCCTGCCTTTGAATAAGACTGAGTGGTTTAGAGCTACAGATTCTCCTGCTTATCCGCCTCAAAGATTCCAGCAGTGCAATAATACATCAATATCTTTCAAATGGACTCAATTCAGTTCAATTCTGTTCTCATGTTCTCTGCATATGTATGAAAAAAATGTCATTTTTAAAGAATATCGGGTGCTTTTTTGCACAGATTCTTCTGTCTGAGGCGAGAACAGGAACAGATGGTTATGTTAGCACCAGCCTTAGCATATGGTGTCAAGGGAGGTGACCTTTTTTCCATCCTGCAGGACAGGGAAGAGTCAGACAGAGCTCTAAATGCAGATTAATTGTATCAGGGATCATACCAGGGAGCCGGTTAACATTTGCTAACCTTTGCTGGTTCTCCTGGTCTGATTTATCTGTCAGCCAAAGTGCTGCAAAATGTAATGGAAGGTAATTAATTGAAGCTTGTAGCAGGTGGCCTTTTAGTTCTCTTTAAAAGCACACGCTGACCTGCCTGGAATGTAAAAGATTTCTCTGTTCTTTTCTAATCTGCGTCTTCATTTGTCAGTTTCTTGGAGGCCGTGTTTTCGCCCACAGTCCAAAAACGGAGAAATGTCTGCAGTAAACCTGATTGCTAAAACCCTCCTGTATCTGGTTGCTTTTTGTAACGTGCAAACATGTTATTTTGTGTGTGTAAATTGCCTCAAAGATGTTGTTTTAGCGTTTGTGAGGGGAAATTCAGGCAGTACTCCTGCTTATTTTAAGTATATGTGTGTTGTCTCAAAACACGTTAGCGAGATGTTTCCGCCCAGTTCTGTCTTTCTGCTCTCGCTACCACAGAGCGTTTTTCCTCTAAGTGGTCAGATTCAGGGTTTTTCCAGACACTTCCTGTCTCAACAACATGTATTGGTGGTACCAGCCAGCAACTGTAGCTTAGCCAACGACTGAACCTAATCCTCATCACACTAATCCTTCCATTTAGCATTTGGCTAATGCGCACAGACTTATCTTCATCATCTTCTTCTCGATACTAATCTTATTCTACTGGCCAGTGTTCGTGGAGAATTCTGAGTACAATGCTTCCATAGGGACGCTGCACCCATCCAACATCTGTGCTGCTTTGTTATTTTAAACTAAATGTTTCCCTCACCATCTGTTTCCGTTAAAACTAATACAGTAAGTTAAATCTTCTCTCTTTTTTTAATGATCATCTTTATCAAATGATTTGAAGTCGAACTAATATTTGAGTTTGCTACATTCCCCCCCCCACCAGAGTAACATGCCAGCTTTTGTTAACGGACACACTGAGTCATGAATGACGACAGAAGAGGGATTACCATGACGGAGGCCTTACACCCAGAATTACATAATAATAACATTAACAATAATAATAATTATAGTACACAAAATAACACATAAACCTTTGCAGACATTCGGCAAAATCCTGAGAAATACCAACTCCATACACCTGTTTGTGTGTGTGTGTGTGTGTGTGTGGTGTGTGTGTGTGTGTAGCTGGGCCGTGCATCCAGCTAAAATGAGGTCATGTGTTTCACAGGTTACTTCACAAGCTGAATGTGTGTGTGGCTGTTGCCTGGATGAGCCCGAGACTCTCAAGAATCTCTCATTAACAAGGTTTGTGCCCGAAGGCTGTAAAACTCTCCGTGTGACACACGTGCACATACCTGAGGGCTGTTGCCCACCAGCACAAACGCACAAAAAACAGCTTAAAATGCTGCATGGACAAACCTGCTGTGTCTGCTGATGTGTGACTGGTGTGTGTTGACACAAGTGTTGCAAAGCCAGAGGGACACAGCCCCCCCCCCATCCCCCATCCCATCAACCACCCAAACACACAAACTGTTCGTTCACCTGCTGCTGAAACGATTTTGACATCAAGGAAAATCCTCAAAATGTTGATTAGAAGCTGTATTGAAAATACCGCTGATGCAGAAAAATCGATAATTCAAGTTTCAACTTGAAACTGAAACATTTCAGACATCGGTTTTGATCATAATCTGCCTCCCACACACACACACACTCACACACACACACACACACATTAGAGAGACAAGTTCAGTGATCTTTCACTTCCCTGAAGACGATAGATCCACATCCCAACCTGCTCTCAGCTCTCATGGACCACGTCCTGGTGCACGTGTTTATACAGAGGGAGAGAGGCAGGAGAAAAGGGGTTTCCCAATGAGGACGCCAGATCTTGCGTGCAACTACATGCTATATGTTTCAACTAGTTAATATGGAATTAGGACATGGCGGTGATGTGGAATGTTCCATAACAAACACACTGGGGAGAAAGAATCTGGGCGGGCGGAAGAGTGTCGTCAGCTTTGGCTGGTGGCTCCGCTCCCAACCACAGACATCGACCTGCAGGAGGTTGTGTTTCGAGCTCCATATTTACTCGTCTTTCAGCTGGGATATCAGGCAGGGAGGACACAAACACACATCAAGTACACAACTATTATATCCATTCGTCCCATGAGAATGAATATCCTCTATAGCAGCAGTGTCAAACAAAAAAAATACCCAGTGGGTCAAAATTCAAACCTGGACCAAAGTCGCGGGCCAACATCTTCCTCCAGATGTAACAAGAAGCCCTTTGATTATGGACCCAAACAAGTTTTGTTTAACCACACAATATGGAACAATCAAATTTCCTTTCTTTTCACCAATTTTAGGGGGGGTAGTGCGATGCCAGTATTAGCATTAGCATATAAGGTCGCTGTGACTACTGCCTACTTCTTCTTTGTTGGTTTTCTTGGCAGTTGGCAAGCAATAAATTGGTGCATTACTGCCGCCGACTGATTCGGAGTGTGGAGTTTTGCGCCGAAACACCAGCAGAGCATTCTGGGATTCGTAGTATTAGTGGCACATAGCCGATAGCCGATAATACCAGCGGGCTTTGCGGGCCAAATATAATTACACCGCGGGCCTAATTTGGCTCGTGGGCCAGAGTTTGACAGCTATGCTCTATAGCATCCACCTCAGACGTGTTCTGACAGGTGAGAGCTATAACAGGCGGATAGTGTGTCCACTCACTGATCTCCACGCTGCTCTGGAGGATCTCCTGACTCACCGAGATCCAGCAGGATAAAAAGTAGACATTCATGTGTCGTTAGAACAGCGTCTGCTATGGTCAGGATTGTCTCCAGGTGCTCCAGAGAAAACCGCGATGTAGACACGTCTGAAGGAGAGAAGCTCAGCTAATCCACCCCACAGTGACTCACTATCACCCCCACAGGCGGAAAGAGGTATGACAAAGATAATGAATCAGTGAAAACAGGAAACAGGAGGTGTGTTTGTGTGAACTGTACCTCTAAAACAAGGACTGGTGTTCCATCACCTCAGCAACAAGGAATCGTGTGTTGCACCCGGTGTAAAACCAGGTTCCTGTGCACACGGCTCTTAGATTCACTTGGTAATTTATGGATTTAATTACGGGCCGGCATCAGCGAGTCTCACTTTTTTCTTCTTTAGCTCTTCCAGCGTCTCTAATTAATCAGTTAAATTGGTCGCAGCACTTGGAAATGCCGGGAGCAACACACACCTGACAGATATGCAGATTTTCTCCCCACACGTACACGCCCATTCACGCCTGACTCCCCAGGGTGGTGTCAGGGTCCGTGAGTGATGAGGGTGCGGCGGCGCCGCCGCCGCCGCCATAAAACAAAAGGCCGCAGTGTAGATGAGCTGCCAGTCGGTTGGGTGATGGATTTCATTACAGCTGCGGAAAACGGAGCGTTTAGCCCGCCTTCGTCCACTTCCTGACTCGCTCGGCCTCCATCACTGAAGGCTTTATTTGTCTTTTGTAGTTTGCCACTCTGCTGTCGCCTTGAGATTTATCCTCACACTTCCTGTCGCCTCTTCACGCTCCCCTGTGCCCTTCGGGCGTCTTCGGCGTTGAAGGCCTCATGAAGGCGCGCATCTGTTCTTTCCCCGTCCGTCGCCATCGCCGTTGTCGGCCGGCTCCGCTCCGCTTGACTGCACACGTCTGCGGTTCCTTCCGTGTTCTTCGGAGGTGAAGAGGTCAACCACAGATGCCAAATCTGCACCCGTGTTCTCCACTTTTGGGTACTGGCTTTCCTCCGCACGTTAGCATTTAAGTTGACGTAAACTGTTGTGAGATAAAGAAGAAGCAGGCAATTCCAGCGTTAACATCCGTTTTATTTACAAAAAGAAATGTTTTGCAGTGGTAGTTTTATAAATGAGGGCTCTTGACCAAGTTAACGGCAGCATTGAACTAAAGAAAATCTGTTTTTCCTGTAACGTTTGCAGATGAGTTGGAGTATTTTGACAGCTGAGTCTATTTCCAGGGCTGCTGGTTGATGTCGTATCTTTAAACTAAAGTCAGAACTGTTTGAAGTCCCTGAATGCATCTCCTGCAGGATAGCAGCTAATCTCTGGTGACATAACATGTATTATTAAGGGGGGGGCTACCGTTCAGACTTATTTGTTTTAGTGTTGTGTGTGCTTGAGGGCTCGCCGTGTCACGGCCTTCATGTTAACACAGCAGCTATTCAGGGCTTTGTGGAGCCGCGAGCGTTAGCTTTCAGGAAACTTACACACAGATGATCCTGCAGTCTCTGCAAACTTTCCCTCTTACGCTCTTGTGTTTGACTTCTAAAGGAGCCGCCACATGACAGCGATACCGACTGCAGCCCCACCTGTGTTTGGGTGTTAGCCCCCCCATTATTAGCACAGCTGCTTGTCTATATGGGGCAGTGTTTGTTCATCTAAAATAGCCTTAATGGCTTTGAGGTTGGCATCGGGTTCTCCCTGTTGTCACTGATTGTTGTTGTGTTGGTGGTCCAGCAGTAAAACCGCTGTAGTTGATGGGACACACCCGACTCTGTGTGTAGCTCTGTGTGTGTTTTCCTGTCTTGGACTACCTGCTGAGCCTCCAGTTGGCTAAACTCATCTCAGAGACAAAAGGTTTGGCAGTTTCCAGAAGTCTATCAAACATTTGCTGGAACCCTCAATAGTTGAACCCTCCTTCATGCACGTCCACGTGCTTGTGCAGCCTGATCACTCACACCAGTTCCTGATTATATCAGGAAGCCCATCATGGGGGGTTATTGACAGGTTCATCTAGTCCTGAGTGCACTTCCTGTATCCAGCTTTCATACAATCGTTCCAGTAATTAGGATCCATCTTCAGATCAAGTCTTGGACATACTGTCCTGACCTGACACCACACACACGCGCACACACAGATCAGAGCTTTTTATTTTCTATTTCAAACAAAGTTTCTTAAACAAGGAAATGGACTAGTTATAGTGGGACAGAGAGGATAATGTCACTGGTTTTAGTGGGGTCGAGAGGATAAATAGACTGGTGACAGACAAGTTTTACCATCTCTGTTAATATTTTGCAGTTTGTTGGTTGTTTTCTTTACAGCTGCGTTAAAATGAAATCTGACAATCTTGGACTTTTATTGCTGTGAGAGGAGACGGACAATAGTGAGGCAGACGGAGGACAGAGATAAAACATCAGGAAGCCTCGTTTTCAATATAAACTTTCAAATAAAGATGAAAATGCTGCATTTGATCGAACTTGAAGTAACAAAAGAACAATGAGACACTTAAACACAAACACGGTATGTCTGGATGTGTTCAACACAAACAGAATAGAATAGAATAGAATAGAATAGAATAGAATAGAATAGAATAGAATAGAATAGAATAGAATAGAATAGAGTTCCATTTGTCCGGCTGTACTTGCTGATGTTGGTGAGCCAGTGAATCGGATGAAAGTTATTAACTCGTTATTAACTCATCTTTAAAACCTCTCTCCTGGGTGGAAACAGCTTAGATTACAGTTTCTGTTCCAGCGTATGAATGGATGTGAAATATGAGCTGAATTTGAGTGTTCCAGCCAGGCGAGGGTGAGGCCGTACTGTGACCTTTAGGTTAAAAATGCCATCCCTTCATCTTTTATCTTATGAGACACTTGTGTTACAGCGGGTCATCAGTATGTTATGAATTCTCCAGCTGTGGATTCAGACGTGTTTCCTGCCCCATGACCTTGACTTTTTAATACCAAACCCAACAGAATGTCCCGGAGGTGGATTTAATATGATGTGTTTGGGAGAGTTGGAGGAACGGTCTGTCTGAAAAAGCTGTTGCCTGTAGCAACTTCAGAAATCTGAGGTCATTACACACCGTGTTGTGGAGCGAAGAGAAAAGCTTCTGGTCGGGTTTCGCAGTGTTTTGATGGAACAGTGAGTTAACCAGAAATTGAGCTGTGCCCTGAGGCTGCGCGGCTAGCTTAGCATAAATGGATCCATTTGCAATTTGTGAGACTACAGTAAAGGTACAAGCTGCTAATCACAACCTACAATTATATTTTCAAAAAACACCCTTGATCTACATGAGCAGTACCTGCATTCCTCGGGGTCACAGTGGACTGTAAAGTGACTGATTTGGCTTGAATCTTTAATGCTAAAATTTAGATAATTAATGCTTCAAAGGGTCACAGTCAAGGCCTTCAGTCACTGATATTCCAAATAAATTGTTCAAATCTACTTTGTTTATTTCTATTATAAGTCAAGGCCGGATGTTTTTCTTGATTTAATTGGCCAACCTCACTTATCCCAGTTGCCTTTCTTCTCCGCAGCCATATCGAGTGTTTCCATCCCATCTTTTCCTCTATCAGTCCATCTTGTGTAGCGAGCTCCCTCAAGTTGCCATGCTGATGTGCTTTTAGCCTAATGGACAGACAGCTGTGCTCTCATTTCTATATATAGCTAACAATCCCGCACCATGAAGGCTGTCACAGCCCCCCTTAGACCCCCACGTGGGGCCGAGTGCTAATGACCAGCACGTGCACGTGCACCCCAACGGCAGTCATAACTCCAAAATGCCCCAAATTCAGTTAACAATCTGTTTGTGTTCATTCAGAAGCTTCCCCCTCCAATTTAACTCGTTTAATGGTTTCTAGCCAAAGATGATAAAAGTGGTTTATGGTGAAATAAAGCTGCATTAAATATATTTAGAGCAACAGCTTCTGATAAGCCTCTCTGTAACCACTAACTACTGCTGTGCTGTATAATGTAGCCCTAATCTGTATTTAAGAAACACTCTCAAATGAATGCAGGACACAAGAAAAGCCTTTTTCTGCATCTGATATCTCAGCAAATTTAATAAAACATTTTGCTGTTGAAAGATGGCAGAAATAGTTCTACGTTCTTTAAAGATTTAGACGACCCTTGAATTCATGGACCTTTAAAGGCCATTAAGCATGACAAAGCATCACATCCTTAGAATAACACTGATACCATCTTCTGTCCTAAAGGAGGTAACAGCTCCATCCCTGATGCTAAGTTTAGTCACCTTATCTCTGCTAGTAAACTCTGGAAGCCAGAAAAGTTGAATATTTACTCCAGCTAGCTAGCGAGCTATAAAGTCCTTCCAGATTAGAGCCCTCACTCCTTTGATTTCAGCATAATGAACAAGATACGGAGGCAGAGCGGCACAGTTCTGAACTAAACGTACTAAACTGTGGATCCTGCTGAAACTCCATTAACATGCCTGTGAACATCACAGCTTTGTAGCATCGATTAAAAAAAATAACGCTTTGAAAAGCACCAAAGCTTCCACATGCTACTAAAATCACATGTTTAATGCAGTTGGAACATGCATTTATGACTGTAAACAAATGCCAAGCTTATTGTTTTTGCACGTATATCTGTGTGTCGGCCAGTCTGTGAGGGCTGGATTTAGGTGTAAGTAACAGTGTTACAGGATCAGCTCGTCGTGGGGTCATCACCTTTCAGATTAGAGAGCTTAATCCACCCGTCTCAGTGTAATTAACGAGACAGAGGGCATGAGACAGATAAAGACAAGGAGGCAAGGAAGAGAGTAAACAAGCATCGGGAGTGGTATTAAACACACACACGTGCGTGAGCGTACTTGTGTGTAATGAGAGAGTGGCTGCTGCTCGGTGTGTTTGCGTGCACGATGAGCGCGTGTGCAGCAGAGCAGCAGGAGGGGCGGCGTTAAAGGGGCGGACTGGCTGTGCGCTTGGTCCGGCAGAGTTCAGGACCTCTGCTCAGGCTGCAGGAATAGGAAGTGAGGAGCGCAACAACGCGGCGTCCTCCAGAAATAAACGCTCTATACAAATCTGCACGTTTCCCTCAAACATCTTTGTCGTCGCCAGTGCTAATGGGTAAAGTTCCCCGTCTGGGTCATGGGTCATCATGCGGCGTGATGCCTTCACTGGTCTTCTGACAGGAAGTACTGATGGCCTCCTAAGAATGGTAGAAATGGTTACACACACACACACACACACACACACACACACACACACACACACACAGACTGGTTTTAATGGCTTTTGAGCAGATATTCAGAAGTTCCTCTGGGTGAATTTGATTCTTTATCACACTGTTGTGCACAGAACCATTTTTCTAACTGCAGTTAGACTTCGGATCATTTGAATCTCTTGTGCTGCCACAAAGGATCGGCTGCAGCAGCATCAGTGTGTGACAGCGCTGATGCTCCCTTAATGGCCCTGATTTACATGGATGGTATGAATTAACACAGCAAAATGAGTGAATAGCCCTGTTCTCCAGTGGGAAGAGGAGGAAATGGAGGCCTTGCTTCTTTTCTTCCTCATTTATCCATTATTTTACCTCATCATTTCATTCCGAGGCAGTTAAGGGGGCTGTGAAAAGGAAATCTAATCAGTGTCATCATGATGACTCTCAGCAGGTGTTGTTATGATCCTGGCGCCATTTGTACTGTTCGGGGTGTTAATGGCTGTTAATGGTAAAAGGTGAAAGTGTGAGTTGCATTAAAGAGCCACACGTGCTTTAACATCATCCGCGCTGATGCTCCACTTCCTTTTTAATAAATGTTTAAAGGTGAGGTCGGGTCAGAAGACGGATTTTGTTTAAACAGGAGTTTTCTTCTCTGGTGAGAGAGGTACACCTGGAAAGCAATTACAAAGAACCAGGTGGAACACACATTTGTCAGAGCTCTCCGGTCACCAACAATAATGGATTTTTGGACTTGAGGAAGACAAAAACTTTGTGGTAGAAAATCCTTCAGAGCGTCTTTGTGTGCAGCGAAGGAGAGCGATGACCTCTGACGTGGCGGGATCATCAGAAAATCCATTTTCTGATGGTCTCTCAGGTCTCTCAGCTCAGGTATGCATCGGCATCTGTGTGTTACAGCTCATGGCGAAGAGCAGAGAATACAAATAAAGCACAATCACACACTGGGCTGCAACTAGAACAACGATTTGAGGCTTTGAAATGTGGGACCAGTATGTTTTGAAGGTCTGTCATTGCACGACAAACCCCAGAGCCGTCGCGGTTTCCGTGACGTCGGGGGGGTGGGGGGGGGGGTGGGGGGTGGAGTCTATCCGCCCCTAGGAAAGATTCACTGTGAGCGCTTGGTCAGCATTACAGCCACGAGCCTGAAACTTGTTATCTGCAGCCACTTTTACTTTTAACGTTGCTACAACAGCGTGAATGTTCATCTGTCCCCACTGGCATGCCAGCTGCTGCTTTGCATTCTGGGATTTACATCAGTAATGTGCAGGCACAGATAGGCAGTAATGCTGCTGTGGAGGTTTCAGGTTCCTGAATAAGAGACTGACGGTTTTCTCAGATGTGTGTGTGCCTGTGTGTGTGTGTGTGTGTGTAGGGGAGTTCAATTCATAGTTGGGAATTCTTACATGATAATTATGTTGTAAGAATTCCATAAAAACTATTAGCAAGTTCCTATTTGACTCTAATCTGCCTCCATATAGGTCACAGTCACACAAAATGTTCCTCCCATTTAAGGGCTCTAGCAAGAACCCAAAGCTTTATTGGGAACTATAGACAATCTTCGTCTCTCCTTTGAGGTACATTGAAGTCATTTCTGTTGAAGATGGTTTAGGATTTGCTGAAACTGGAGAGTCTTGCTACTTGCAGGCTTTATAATGGATGTAGAAAGTTTGCTCTTGTCTCTGGATCTTGTATGTGTTATCACGGCCTGTCTGTTTCCTGACTTCTTCTTTTTCTCTCTCTCACTCATCATCATGTAACAATTCTGTCAGATATCATTCAAACTCTGGGACTTTTATCAGATCAGACCTGAGGCTCTTCACCATTTATGTGATACTTTTTTGCAGCAGCAGCGTGAAGAAAGAGATAAACAGCCGCTGATACAAAGAAGTATAAATGTGCACGTTTGTGGTTTAGAGAGAAGAAAAATGAAGTGTCTTCAGTCATTTATCATTATGAACATGACCAATGATGACATTTAAATCTGACCAAAACTATTAGAGCTGAGCAGGAGAACATGTCCAGGATAGAGCTTATCTGCCGTGTGTGGGTGTGTGTATGTGTGTGTGTGTGCATCGCAGCTGGAGGAAAAGATTTAACATCTGGATTCACCCGTGTGTGTCCACATGCAAACGTCAGCTCAGTTTTCCTGAGATTATTAAAGAAAAAGGAGAG